>NC_069115.1:16121000-16341000 GCF_025612915.1 Magallana angulata | reverse complement strand
GCATTCTGTTGCATGTACTACTCTTCATATTTATTTCTTATAAACTTCCATAACAAGAACTTTATGATATAAAACAAACAAACCTGTCAAGCAAGAACGCCGCAAGTTTGTGGATAACAAGATTCAGCCTCCTCCTTAACTCTATTCCATCTTTGGAAATGAGCTCCAACATAAAGCTTTTCTCTACTTCTTTGTAGATCAATGGCCTGTCTTTTGGCTTTTCGTTGAGATAATGTCAAATCACAACCAAACGGCCTGCCACGCTTTCTTTTCTAAATCATTTCTGTTTACGATTTCCTCTCGGTCACGTGATTTTAGTTCGGCGGCTCTATTCAAAATGGATATTACATTTCGGTCTCCAAGGATACATATTTTATTTCAAATTATAATTGATAACTTTTAAACGCCACCAAACAAAATTGTCTAATTTTTCAAAAAGTGTTTATTTTCAATGTTTTAATTATTTACCTAATCATTAAAATTATCTCAGTAGATATAATTTGTAGCGTGTATAGCTTTAACCGATTGCTTAACATGGGTTATTTAGACATAACACTGGGATAGCGAGTGGATTTGGGAAAAGAGGATAAATAACTAATTAACCATACTGCATTTTTAAGATGTATGTTATTTTATTTGCCGACTAAGGAAAATTATTTATCACACAGTGTTAGTCGTCAACAATAAACTTGAGACAAAGAGAAGAAAATAACCCCACGAAACAGGAAAATACAAAATATCTTCTAAGGTCATTATGATGCATCAAATGGTGCATTAATGACCCCCAGGTGTTGTCTTTAACTCGCTTTGCCCGAGTAAGTGCATAGAAGAGTTGATTAAAATCAACTCCCAATAAAGTAATTTATCTTATTCATATGTTACAGTAGTGTTTGATCCATGTGGGTAATTCCTAGCCTAATCATGTCACTGCTTTGTTTAGGAGACTTTACAATAACCCTAAATTACAAAACATAGATGATTGATCTATTTCTGGGTTCTTAAATTGAATCATATATCATGTTCATATTATATTATTGTTTCTTTGTTCAAGGCATTTCAGATGGTATGTAGGTCATGATCCCAAGTGCTCTTCCTGAAATTATCAAATATCATAAAAACCATTGAGATCCCCACCTTAATCCAAAGATATAATTATTCCTCCTTAGGTCAGGGCGCATCAGATCAATGTGGCATGTAAGTCATTACCCTAACGGGTGTCAAAAGGGTGTGGGGTCAAACATTGAACCTTGTAGGAAGAATCGTAGACTCTATTTTAAATGGTAACTTGAAAACGGACAAAGATAATAATATAGGGTTTTCATAATCATATATTGACTGTTACTGGCAATATATAGGGTTTATTAGATCTGACCCCTGGGTATGTCATCCCCACCCCCCAGGAATTTGAAATTACCATATATCTCAGAAACTGTTATTATCATGACCCCTAAACCATATATATTCATGTTTCTGATGTCAAGGGGCATCAAATGTTATATAGGTCATGGGCCCTGTGGGTGGTCCTGACCCCCTCAAACAGCAAGTCCCTTAATATCTTCAAAATAGTTGAGATCCCTACCCTTAAACCATATATATTCTTTTTCCTTTTGTCAAGGGGCATCAAACGGTATGTAGGTCATGGGCCCCGGGGGTGGTCATGACCCCCATCAAACAGGAAGTACACGAATATCTCAAAAACGGTTGAGATCCCCACACCTTAACCATATATATTCTTGATCATTATAAAGGGCATCAAAAGATATGTAGGTAATTGGCCTCAGGGTTAAATTTAATTTTTCAAAACCGTAATGCACATCTACATTGATCTATGGAACAGTTCCTATTACATCCCAAGCTATGATGTGTCTATCCATTAAATCATAAAATGAGTTGTAGGATCTATGTTTTTTTGAAGTGATAAACGTCAATTTTCTGTTACTTTTTGACTTCCTGGATGTAATTTAAATTTTTAAAACCTTACTGCACATCTATAGTACCGTCCCTATCATATCCAAAGATATGATGTGTCTATCCATTAAATCATAAAAGGAGTTCTGGGATCTATGTTTTTTTGAAGTGATAAACGTCAATTTTCTGCTACTATTTGACTCCCTGGATGAAATTTAGACTTTTAAAATCTTATTGCACATCTAAAGGACAGCCCCAATTAAATCCCAAGAGATGACGTAGCTACCCGAAAACTTGTAAGAGGAGTTCTGGGAACCATACTTATTTTGCAAAAACGTCACTTTTTGTTGCCCACTGATCCCCTTAATTAAAAAAAAATTCTGGAACCTGATCACAATTCAATATGACACCCCCAATCATATTCTTGAAGATCATTTGGCTACTGCAAAAAGCAAATGACGGTTTTGAAACCAGTTTTTTGTAAAAAAAAAACAAAACAAAAAAAACAAAAAAAAAACGTCATTTTTTAGCAATTAATTGACCCCCAGGACAAAATTGAAATTCCGAATCCTTATTGCGCATCTATAGGATACCCTAAAACATATTCCAAGAGATGATTTGTCTACTGTTGAAAATGTAGGAGGAGTTCGAGGAAGGTTTTTTTGTGAAAAAAAACGTCATTTTTTACCAATTATTTGACCCAACAGGACTACCAGAGAATTTTTGAAATCTTTTTACAAAACAACATGACACCCCAAATCAAACTCTAAGAGTTCAGATTGCTGGTTTATAAGATGTAAGAGTAGTTTGAGAAAGTAAAACGTGACAGACGGACGGACGGACGGACGGAACAGAGTAACAACAATATACCCGAACTTTCTTTAGAAAGTGCGGGTATAACAACAAACGCAGATATCTGTATACATTAACTTAATACAAATCTTTATCTGGATATAGTATTAACATACTAAATTCGATTTTGAAATTATTCTCCTTTGGGAAACAATCCCGTCTCAACAATTCCCCCATTTGATTTCAGACTTATGACGAGTCATCGCCCAGCGTATATTCTCTCTCGGATTGGGATCCTCTCAAATTTGCTGATGATATACTTAAAATAATTGATGACAGAAAATGTTTTTCTGTTAACTTATATAGCAAGGTAGAAATGCTGAGGTTGATTGAAAATACACTTCTTTTTTTTTATATAATTTATTTTTTTATTTTCATTTTCACAATCATATATGATTTCATAAAGAAGGTAATATATATAAGAATTTTTTTTTTTGCATTCTCACTTTCACATTCTTTCTCTCTCTTACATACTACATTCTCTTCAAGAGCAAACATAAAGGATATATATATATATATATATATATATATATATATATATATATATATATATATATATATATATATAATTTTGTAATCTCACATGATTTGATAGCTATATATTTTTCAACTTTATATTTGAATGACAGATGATGTAACATTCCAACAATGTCAGGTTTTTTGTCTTGTTTTGAACAATTAAAAATGTATTGCTTGGAGAACAGAATTATAAAATTAACTACTTTGTTGTAACCACTGAACGGAAGTTCAACAAATAGTACATTTTTAACATTAAAACCAATTCTATTTGAAGTTTTTCTATAAATATACATACTAAGATTATTCCATATAGGAAGTGTTTCTGAACATGTCATAAATACGTGCTGAATTGTTTCCACATTTTCCTTACAAAAAGTACATACATCATATGAAATAACATTAGTCTTTTTCAAATAATAGTTTGTTGGAAGAATTCTGTGAAGAATTAGGTCTTTCCACCTTTCAGGTGAAAGACCTCTTGTTTTCTTTATGTTTTTTAGGTCTTTCCACCTTTCAGGTAAAAGACCTTTTGTATTTCTTATGTTTTTTATTATTAGGTCTTTCCACCTTTCAGGTGAAAGACCTTTTGTTTTCTTTATGTTTTTTATTCCCCTTTTTTTTCTCTATTTTCCAAAGGACAGCTTTTTTATTATAAGACATATTGAAACAATTTTTCCTTCATGTAATTGACCATTTAAAGTTATGATACCAAATGACCCTGTTCCTGATAACCCCCAGAACTTACAAAGTTATTGCCCTTGTTTACGAAAAGCTTGTTATCGCTACTCCTCTGAAACCATAAGAGATAGAAACTTGGAAGTTGTTCCAATGTCTTCAGTACACTTAGAGGGTTCTTCAATCTATTAACACCGAAAGGATCTGAGCCCCCCTTCTAGTAGTTATTGCCCCTGAAAGTATTTACATTTTTATTAAATCACTTTCAACTTTTTTATTACTTATCATAGGGACTTCGGACCACTTGGGATGGAAGGGTCTACCTTGGCCAAACAAAATGACATAAAGGTCAACGGTCAAGGTCATTTGGTAATCTCTTAATTCATGAGTTTTTGTATCTCTTTTGTTTAGGATGGTAGAGAAAAACGTTTTTCATGGATGTAGTAGAACATCTTAAGACATTTCAAAATATAAAACTTTAACCCTTACCATGTAACAATTATAGAGTTATTGCCCCTATTGTACAAAATGCTTGTTATCGCTACTCCTCATTAAACGTTAGAGATAGAGACTTGAAACTTTTACTAATGTATTCAGTTTACTTAGGCGCTTCTTCAATCTATTCATACCAACAGGGTCCAAAGTCCCTTTCTAGCAGTTATTGCCCCTGAAAGTTTCGAACATTCAATAAAAACACAAATAAGTTTTGAATCAATAATCATAGATACATCGGACCACTTGGTATTGAAGCGTCTACCTTGTCAGATGAAAATGACATAAAGGTCAAAGGTCAATTCGTCAAGCAATAAAAAATTGCAAACTTAATCGTTTGACACTTTTTTAAATGAAGTAACGCAGAAGAAACATTTTATTCTATTGAAGCAATCTTATTTCAAACATAAAAAAACAATGAGGTGGAAAGACCTCTAATTGTTCGAGAACAATTAGTCTACTAGTTATTATTATTTTTCTTCTCTTTTTTTCCAGGGACAGCTTTTTTATTTCAAGAGATATTGAAATTATTTTTTTTTTTACGTTATTGGCCATTAAAAGTTATGGTACCAAATGACCCTTTGCTTGATAACTCCCAGAACTTACACAGTTATTGCCCTTTTGTACGAAAAGCTTGTTATCGCTACTCCTCTGAAACCATAAGAGATAGAGACTTGAAACTTTTACGAATGTCTTCAGTACACTTAGAGGGTTCTTCAATCTGTCATACCGAAAGAATCTGAGCCCTGCTTCTAGTAGTTATTGCCCCTGAAAGTGTTTTAATTTCTATAAAATCACTTCCAACTTTTTTATTATTTGTCATAGAGACTTCGGACCACTTGGGATGGAAGCGTCTACCTTGGCCGAACAAAATGACATAAAGGTCAAAGGTCAAGGTCATTTGGAAATCTCCTAATTAATGAGTTTATATATCTCTTTTGTTTAGGGTGGTAGAGAAAAAACTTTTTCATGGATGTAGTACAACATCATAAGACATTTCAAAATATCATCCTTTGACCCTTATCGTTAAACAATTCTAGAGTAATTGCCCCTATTGTACAAAATGCTTGTTATCGCTACTCCTCATTAACCGTTAGAGATAGAGACTTGAAACTTTTACTAATGTATTCAGTACACTTAGACGCTTCTTCAATTTATTCATACCGAAAGGGTCCAAAGTCCCTTTCTAGCAGTTATTGCCCCTGAAAGTTTCGAGCAATAGAAAAAACACAAATAACTTTTGAATCAATAATCATAGATACATCGGACCACTTGGTATTGAAGCGTCTACTTTGTGCGATCAAAATGACATAAAGGTCAAAGGTCAAGGTCAAGCAATAAAAATTGCTTACTTAATCTTTTGACTCTTTTTTCTGAGGTAAAGCAGATTAAAAAATACTTTTTTTCTATTGAAGCAACCCTTTTTTAAACATAAAACACAATGAGGTGGAAAGACCTCTAATTGTTCGAGAACAATTAGTCTACTAGTTATTATTAGGTCTTTCCACCTTTCAGGTGAAAGACCTTTTGTTTTCTTTATGTTTTTTATTATTCTTATAATTTTTCTTTTCTATTTTCCTTGGGACAGCTTTTTTATTTCAAGACATATTGAAACAATTTATTCTTAATGTTATTGGTCATGAAAAGTTATGGTACCAAATGACCCTTTGCTTGAAAACTTCCAGACTTACAAAGTTATTGCCCTTGTGTACGAAATACTTGTTATCGCTACTCCTCTGAAACCATAAGAGATAGAGACTTGGAACTTTTACCAATGTCTTCAGTACACTTAGAGGATTTTTCAATCTACTAATACCGAAAGGATCCGACACCCCCTTCTATCAGTTATTGCCCCTGAAAGTATTTGAACTTCAATAAAATCACTTCCAACTTTTTGATTATTTATCATAGAGACTTTGGACCACTTGGGATGGAAGCGTCTACCTTGGCCGAACAAAATGACATAAAGGTCAAAGGTCAAGGTCATTTAGAAATCTGTTAATTAATGAGTTTTTACATCTCTTTTGTTAAGGGTGGTAGAGAAAAACTTTTTCATGGATGTAGTAGGGCATCTTAAGACATTTTAAAATATAGCCCCTTTGCTCATACCTTTGAATAATTACAGAGTTATTGCCCCTATTAACGAAATTCTTGTTATTGCTACTCCGCTGAAACCATAAGAGATAGAGATTTGAAACTTTTACCAATGTCTTCAGTACACTTAGAGAATTCTTCAATCTATTCATACCGAAAGGATCTGAGGCCCCCTTCTAGCAGTTATTGCCCCTGGAAATATTTACATTTCCATAAAATCACTTCCAATTTTTTTATTACTTATCATAGAGACTTTGGACCACTTGGGATGGCAAGCGTCTACCTTGGCCGAACAAACTTACATAAAGGTCAAAGGTCAAGGTCATTTGGAAATGTCTAAATTAATGAGTTTTAGATCTTTTTTTGTTTAGGGTGGCAGAGAAAAACTTTTACATGGATTTAAAAGGATACATAAGACATTTCAAAATGTAACCCACTGACCCTTACCATGTAACAATTATAGAGTTATTGCCCCTATTGTACAAAATGCTTTTTATCGCTACTCCTCATTAACCGTTAGAGATAGATACTTGAAACGTTTACTAATGTATTCAGTACACTTAGACACTACTCAAATTTATTCATACCAAAAGGGTTTAAAGTCTCTTTCTAGCAGTTATTGGCCCTGAAAGATTCGAACATTTAATAAAAACACAAATTATTTTTGAATCAATAATCATAGATACATCGGACCACATAGTATTGAAGCGTCTACCTTGTCCGATCAAAAGGACATAAGGTCAAAGGTCAAGGTCAAACAATAAAAAATTGCAAACTAAATCCTTTGACACTTTTTTATGAAGTAACGCAGAAAAAATACTTTATTCTATTGAAGCAATCTTATTTCAAACATAGAAAACAATGAGATGGAAAGACCTCTAATTGTTCGAGAACAATTAGTCTACTAGTTAGGTCTTTCCACCTTTCAGGTGAAAGACCTATTGTATTTCTTATGTTTTTTATTTTTTTTCTTCTCTTTTTTTCCAGGGACAGCTTTTTTATTTCAAGAGATATTGAAACAATTCTATCTTTATGTTATTGGCCATTAAAAGTTATGGTACCAGATGACCCTTTGCTTGATAACTCCCAGAACTTACAAAGTTATTGCCCTTTTGTGCGAAAAGCTTGTTATCGCTACTCCTCTGAAACCATAAAAGATAGAAACTTGGAAATTTTACCAATGTCTTCAGTACACTTAGAGGGTTCTTCAATTTTTTCATACCGAAAGGATCTGAGCCCCCCTTCTACTAGTTATTGCCCCTGAAAATGTTGACATTTCTATAAAATCACTTCCAACTTTTTTATTATTTATCATAGAGACTTCGGACCACTTGGGATGGAAGCGTCTACCGTGGCCGAACAAAATAACATAAAAGTGAAAGGTCAAGGTCATTTGAAAAACCGTTAATTAATGAGTTTTTAGATCTCTTTTATTTCGGGTGGTAGAGAAAACCTTTTTTCATGGATGTAATAGGACATCTTAAGACATTTTGAAATATAGCCCCTTTGCTCCTTATTTTTAATAATAACATAGTTATTGGCCCTTTTTACGAAATGCTTGTTATCGCTACTCCTCTGAAACCATAAGAGATAGAGACTTGGAACTTTTACCAATGTCTTCAGTACACTTTGAGGGTTCTTCAATCTATTCATACCGAAAGGATCTGAGCCCCCCTTCTAATAGTTATTGCCCCTGAAAGTGTTGAAATTTCTATAAAATCACTTCCTACGTTTTTATTATTTGTCGTAGAGACTTCGGACCACTTGGGATAGAAGCGTCTACCTTGGCCGAACAAAATGACATAAAGGTCAAAGGTCAAGGTCATTTGGAAATCTCCTAATAAATGAGTTTATATATCTCTTTTTTAGGGTGGAAGAGAAAAACTCTTTCATGGATAAAGCAGGACATCATAAGACATTTCAAAATAAAATCCTTTGACCCTTATCGTGAAACAATTATAAGTTATTGCCCCTATTGTACAAAATGCTTGTTATCGCTACCCCTCATTAACCGTTAGAGATAGAGACTTGAAACTTTTACTAACGTATTCAGTACACTTAGACGCTTCTTCAATCTATCACACCGAAAGGGTCTAAGGTCCCTTTCTAGCAGTTATTGACCCTGAAAGTTTCGAGCAATAAAAAAAAACACAAATAACTTTTGAATCAATAATCATAGATACATCGGACCACTTGGTATTGAAGCGTCTACCTTGTCCGATCAAAATGACATAAAGGTCAAAGGTCAAGCAATAAAAAATTGCATACTTAATCTTTGACCCTTTTTTCTGAAGTAACGCAGATTAAAAAATACGTTTTTCTATTGAAGCAATCCTATTTAAAACATAAAACACAATGAGGTGGAAAGACCTCTAATTGTTCGAGAACAATTAGTCTACTAGTTATTATTTTTTTTCTTCTCTTTTTTTCCAGGGACAGCTTTTTTATTTCAAGAGATATTGAAACAATTTTTTCTTTATGTAATTGGCCATTAAAAGTTATGGTACCAAACGACCCTTTGCTCGATAACTCCCAGAACTTACAAAGTTATTGCCCTTGTGTACGAAAAGTTTGTTATCGCAACTCCTCTGAAACCATAAGAGATAGAAACTTGGAACTTTTACCAATGTCTTCAGTACACTTAGAGGGTTCTCCAATCTATTCATACCGAAAGAATTTGAGCCCCCCTTCTAGTAGTCATTGCCCCTGAAAGTATTTACATATCTATAAAATCACTTCCAAGTTTTTTATTATTTGTCATAGAGACTTCGGACCACTTGGGATTGAAGTGTCTTCCTTGGCCAAACAAAATGACATAAAGGTCAAAGGTCAAGGTCATCTGAAAATCTCTTAATTAATGAGTCTTTAGATCTCTTTTGTTTAGTGTAGTTGAGAAAAACTTTTTCATGAATGTAATAGGACATCTTGAGACATTTTAAAATATATCCCCTTGGCTCTTTCTTTTAAATAGTTACAGAGTTATTGCCCCTTTTGTACGAAAAGCTTGTTATCGCTACTCCTCTGAAACCATAAGATATAGAAACTTGGAACTTTTACCAATGTCTTCAGTACACTTAGAGGGTTCTTCAATTTTTTCATACCGAAAGGATCTGAGCCCCCCTTCTAGTAGTTTTTGCCCCTGAAAGTATTTACATTTCCATAAAATCACTTCCAACTTCTTTATTACTTTCCATAGAGACTTCGGACCACTTGGGATGGAAGCGTCTACCTTGGACGAACAAAACGACATAAAGGTCAAAGGTCAAGGTCATTTGGAAATCTCTTAATTAATGGGGTTTTTGATCTCTTTTGTTTAGGATGGTAGAGAAAAACTTTTTGATGGATATAGTAGGACATCTTAAGACATTTCAAAATATAACCTTTTGACCCTTACCATGTAACAATTATAGAGTTATTGCCCCTATTGTACAAAATGCTTGTTATTGCTACTCCTCATTAACCGTTAGAGATAGAGACTTGAAACTTTTACTAATGTATTCAGTATACTTAGACGCTTCTTCAATCTATTCATACCGACAGGGTCCAAAGTTCTTTTGTAGCAGTTATTGCCCCTGAAAGTTTCGAACATTCAATAAAAAACACAACTAACTTTTGAATAAATAATCATAGATACAGCGGACCACTTGGTATTGAAGCATCTACCTTGTCAGATGAAGATGACAAAGGTCAAAGGTCAAGGTCAAGCAATAAAAAAATTGCAAGCTTAATCGTTTGACATTTCTTAATGAAGTAACGCAGAAAAAAATACTTTATTCTATTGAAGCAATCTTATTTCAAACCTTAAAAAAAAATGAGGTGGAAAGACCTCTAATTGTTCGAGAACAATTAGTCTACTAGTTATTATTTTTCTTCTCTTTTTTTCCAGGGACAGCTTTTTTATTTCAAGAGATATTGAAACAATTTTTCCTTTATGTTATTGGCCATTAAAAGTTATGGTACCAAATGACCCTTTGCTCGATAACTCCCAGAACTTACACAGTTATTGCCCTTGTGTACGAAAAGCTTGTTATCGCTACTTATCTGAAACCATAAGAGATAGAAACTTGGAACTTTTACCAATGTCTTCAGTACACTTAGAGGGTTCTTCAATCAGGATCTGAGCCCCCCTTCTAGTAGTTATTGCCCCTGAAAGTATTTACATTTCTATAAAATCACTTCCAACTTTTTTATTACTTATCATAGAGACTTCGGACCACTTGGGATGGAAACGTCTACCTTGGCCAAACAAAATGACATAAAGGTCAAAGGTCAAGGTCATTTGGAAATCTCTTAATTAATGAAATTTTGTATCTCCTTTGTTTAGGATGGTAGAGAAAAAGTTTTTCATGGATGTAGTAGGAGATCTTAAGACATTTAAAAATATAACCCTTTAACCCTTACCTTTTAACAATTATAGAGTTATTGCCCCTATTGTACAAAATGCTTGTTATCGCTACTCCTCATTAACCGTTAGAGATAGAGACTTGAAACTTTTACTAATGTATTCAGTACACTTAGGCGCTTCTTCACTCTATCATACCAACAGGATCCAAAGTCCCTTTCTAGCAGTTATTGCCCCTGAAAGTTTCGAACATTCAATAAAATCACAACTAACTTTTGAATCAATAATCATAGATACATCGGACCACTTGGTATTGAAGCGTCTACTTTGTCAGATAAGAATGACATAAAGGTCAAAGGTCAAGGTCGTCAAGCAATAAAAAATTGCAAACTTAATCGTTTGACACTTTTTTTAATGGAGTAACGCAGAAAAATAGTTTATTCTATTGAAGCAATCTTATTTCAAACATAAAAAACAATGAGGTGGAAAGACCTCTAATTGTTCGAGAACAATTAGTCTACTAGTTCTTCTTCTTCTTCTTTTTTTCTATTTAGCTCGGGGTGACTTTTTTATTATTAGAGTTATCCAAACAACTTAAACTTTATGTAATTGCTCATTAAAAGTCATGGTACCAATTGACCCTGTGTCAAAGAACTCCCATAACTTACAGAGTTATTGCCCTTTGAGAAGAAAATGCTTGTTATCGCTACTCCTCTGAAACCATAAGAGATACGGATTTGGAACTTTTACCAATGTCTTCATTACACTTAGATGGTTCTTCAATCTATTCATACCAAAAGGATTTGAGGCCCCCTTGTAGTAGTTATTGCCCCTGAAAGTATTTAAATTTCCATAAAATCACTTCCAACTTTTTTATTATTTATCATAGAGACTTCGGACCACTTGGGATGGAAGAGTCTACTTTGGCCGAACAAAATGACATAAAGGTCAAAGGTCAAGGTCATTTGAGAAGCTGTTAATTAACGAGTTTTTATATCTCTTTTGTTTAGGGTGGATGTAGTAGGACATCTTAAGACATTTTAAAATATAGCCCCTTGGCTCATACCTTTGAATAATTACAGAGTTATAGCCCCTATTGTACGAAATGCTTGTTATCGCTACTCCTTTGAAACTATAAGAGATAAAGACTTGGAATTTTTACCAATGTATTCAGTATACTTGGAGGGTTCTTCAATCTATTCATACCGAAAGGATCTGAGGCCCTCTTCTAGTAGTTATTCCCCATGAAAGTTTTTAATTTTCTATAAAATCATTTCCACCTTTTTTATTCTTTGTCGTACAGACTTCGGACCACTTGGAATAGAAGCGTCTACCTTGGCCAAACAAAATGACATAAAGGTCAAAGGTCAACGTCATTTAGAAGTCTTTTAATTAATGAATTTTCATATCATTTGAAATACAGAATTAAAGTAAGGGTTTCAATAGCTTGCTGGATTGCGCAATAAGGTATTCAATTGGGTCAGCCAGGTATCACATAAAGTCCTGTTGCTACTCAAGTGGAACTTGTTATTCATTTTGTACAAAGACAGCTAGCCTGTAGAACACTCTCTTCTATTGTTAGCTTTACTGTTTATACGATTGTGTAAAGAATATTCACTTGGCTCAGTTTTGTTCATAGTAAGTGGAAAAAAATTCAGAAAAGTAATTAGATAAATCTTTACCGATATATACAACATGGAATTTTAAAAAAAATGGCTTGATAATAATAAAAATAAAAAATCTCTTTTAAAACCATTTATCAATTAATGGCCTTGTGGTTTTCCCATTTTATAGTACAACATATATCATAGGTAAAGTAATGTTTTGTAAATCTTATAGAGCAATCTAGCAAATCATTAAAATATTAGGTGGAAAGACCTCTAATTGTTCTCGAACAATTAGCCTACTAGTTCTGTATTGTAGCCACTGTATTGAAGTATCAGTTGTTGTCTTAAAACAAACTTTAGAAAAAACTTTCACAGAATCATTTATGTCTAAGTGAAGTGATAGTTCAGTGTTCCATTTTTTAATTGCCTTGGGAACAATATCTTTACTATTAATGAGTTGATACAAAATTTTGGAACATTTTTCATTCAACAGTATATATTCAAAATAAAAAGGAATAAATGGTGAAAAATCTTTACTCACATCAGATCTATTAACTGACATGGTCTTGAAAAACTTAGATATTGCACTGATAACACTATTAAATTGCATAGTACAAATATTTGTCAAGCTAAATTGCTTTTCAAAATCATGTTGTGATAAAAAAGTTCCATCATTATTCAAAAAGTCACTAACTATTTTTACACCATGTTCATACCACAATTTGACATAAATAGTTTTATTACCAACACATATACATGTATTTGTATTGTACCAAACTGGCATAGAAAAGAATTTTTGCTTAAATATTATGTTATCCGAAGCCTGAAATATTGATAAGTTTGACTGAAATACATCTTTCCAGAAAACAGTACTATGTTTCACAATATTATGCATATATTTGTCACCAAAATCAAGCATATTTTTTTTAACCTCATTGCCATGGATTTCAAAAAAGATGTCCATCCATGGTTTCTTATTTTTAAAAAGTCTCCTAATCCAGGAGCATTTTAATGACTTAAAAAAATTGTTTATTTCTAGCATTTTAAATCCCCCTTTTAAATAATCTTGGGTGATAATTTGTCTCTTCACTTTGTCAATCTTTGAATTCCATACAAATTCATAAAAAATTCATAGAAAAGATTACTTTAAAAAGATAAATTTTCTTTATCCGGGTTTGGGAGAGATATAAAAAGATGATTAAGCTTTGGATAAAGTAATGTTTTGGCTACAGTGACTCGATCAATGAGAGTGAGTATTCTCCTGTTGCACTGTTGAAAATACACTTCTTATAACAACAGTTTGAATCGAATGTTTTCTCAGACGTCCGTGTCAATTTTTTCCCATTTCAATTGTTTTGGCTGTAACAGGTGGAATTTACGTAAGCTGTATATGTCCAATCTTGCCAGGTAATGTTCCGCAGTCTTAATGTAATACAGTTAGCTACAACAAATTGTGTAATTATTATTATCCTTGTTTATTTTTTACTTATCTATTTTACATTTGTCTGCATGGACATTGATGAACACCTGTACCGAGAAGCACTCTAGTCTCAGGCACTCGACCAGAGCCGTGCTTAATCATGCATACACGGACCGTTACCTGTACATCAGTATACGACGCCTCGAGGGATATGGTCACTGACTTTACCTTCTACGTGGGAGTGATGGATGGGTGTACCAACACCTGATGACAACTCAGGGACATTTTGACCATTACCGTGGAGATCATACATTATCTATGACAATACCATCGAGTAATGATGGATGTTCTGTCATCTTAAGACTTTCACCTTTGATTATAACTATTCGGACTTGGTAAGAAGAGATCAGTCCTTTAAACCACCACCAGTGAGGAAGAGCATACTCTCCAGCCATCATGAAACCTTAAAGCTATACGATCACAACTTCTCCCGTCAGAGACTGTGTTGTCTGGTGTACTTGTTGCTTGGAACGATAACTATACTTTTACACTAGTATTGGACTTTGTAACCGAGATAACTTTCTTACCTGATTTGTATTTACTTTATCTTTGGCTTCGTAACCTTATTAAAGTTATTTGAACTTAGAACTATGTTTCCTTTGTGCTATGTTACATTAATTATGTTACCTTTTTGGTTAGGGAGGTGTGTTTTCGTATGCTTATGACCGCCAGTTTACAAAATTAACATATTTATTTTTTGAAGTTCACGCACTTTTTTAAAAATCAGATTTAAGATTTAACATATAAAGTTTAGAATTTTCATTTATAATGATAACGACTTTTTAAAGTAAAATTTAAGCACAATTATATGTATATTGAATTTCATATAAAGGATGAAATGGAATTTGATGACGTGCTTAGAAATGATCGAAAAAAACGAAATAAATATCTCTATAGTGTATTTTATGGTGCACTCAAGTGGAAGACCTTTCGTTGCTCGCAACGAGCGTCCAGTTAAAAATGAAAATAATAGCAGCTTTCTTGTTTTAGTACAATTAGATCGTTTCTGTCAGCAGTTCGCTCTATTCAAACGCTTGTCACATCGCCTGCATCAAAGAAGTGCAGCTGAAGTTCCCCTGCAGTCCGACCGCAGTAGATTTGGCTGGGTCGCTTTGCCGGCATCACGGAAATGCCGCAATCTCAATGACTGTATGCACACACATTTAGCTATGCAAATGCACCCGCGTTTTAGGTATTCTACATGGCTTTAAAAGGAGGACATTAGTATTTATTCACATATATAGATACCTGCATGAATGTATACATGCGTTTATTTACATATTTTGACTATAAACCGATTTCCTGAACACTATAAAACACTATGAACTCTCTCTTTTTTCTCTCTCTCTCTCTCTCTCTCTCTCTCTCTCTCTCTCTCTTTCTCTCATGGACTCTCTAGTGCTAAAATTTGAGACCTCAAGTCAGAAAGGTAAAAGCACAATAAATCCCCTTACAGCATCACAACCGCCAGTTCCAACATAGCTAGTTTTGATTGTAATCTTTCCTCCGATTTTTAAGTACCACAGAAATCGTCAATATGTCGATATAAGTGATACTTTTTTTTATAAGTGTATAGCTAGGTTAGGTTAACAATGATCATGCGTATCCGTAAAAATTAGCCTAGCGAAATGTTAATTGGATATAATACATGTATTAATTTATTAAATCAAAATTTGAATTAATTATTCTCCTCTGGGAATAAACCCCGTTTAAAAATTGCCCCCAATTGGTTTCAGACTTATGACGAGTCATCGGAAAATATGCTTTGCCGTGCATATAATCTCTCTGCGTTGGGGATCCGATTATTATTGATGTAATACAATGACTATTATTGATGAAATAAAATGTTTTTCTATTGACTTATATAGCAAGTAAAAATGCTGAGGTTGATTGATAATACGCTTCTTATAACAACAGTTTCAATCAAGTGTTTTCTCAGACGTCCGCGTCAATATGATCTCGCCTATTTCAAATGTTTTGACTGTAACATGTGACGTTATCTGTATATTTCCAATCTTGTCAGTAAATGTGTTGTGGTGTTAATTTTGTATCCTTGCTGGTAAGGAAAATGTATTTTATATGCTTATGACCGCCAGTTTACAAAATTAACATATCAATTATATGAAATTCATACACTTTTTTTAAAAAACGGGTTCAGCATGTAAAATTTAGATTATTCATCTTCTAGCTAGGGGAAATGTCTGAAAGAATATATCATTAGTTTGTGATCCTAACATTAAACAACGATGAAAACTAGTAAATTATAAAACATTTAATACATTTAACGACCTGTTGCATTTTTCTCCATGTACCTTTTGTTAATGCTACACATATGTTAGAAAAAAAGTGAATATGTCAGAAAAAATCATACTGAAGATTTTAAGAAATATTTTAATTTTCAAATCAATGGTACAGTGGCGTACAGTGGGGTACAGTGCTGGTCAGTTCCTGTACAGTGCCATACAGTGGGGGTACAGAGCTTCAAGTATGACTGTATAGTGGGGTACAGTGGTAGTCAGTGAAAGGTACAGTTAATGTACAGTAAATGGTAGCCAAAGTAAGTTAATTGTAGGGAATATTATTGGATTTTATATTCAAAATTCTTACTTCCTAGCTTCTCTCTCTCTCTCTGTATCAAAAGTTCAGAGATGATTTTTGTTCTTCAGCTGCAGTGCATCTCGCAAATTCGAACGTCCGCCGTCACTTCCGGTCGTAACTGGAGGAAAGCATTTTTTCTTGGTTTTAATTTTTTTTTTGCCATATTACGATACAGGTGCTTTATTAATGAATGCAGAATATGTATTTTTGTTAAAAAATCGATCTACTTTTGTCCAGGCGGCATGGGTTCAATCCCCGGCTTCGGCCGATCCTTGTTGTGTCCATATGAGGCATCCGGCAAATGCTTCCACGTGCGCACACATTCCGCTTGCATAAGTAGATCTTATAAAAACTTGAACTTTGGTTTAGTATCTATATAACATTTTATTCAGTTTTATTTCAATCAATTTACCTTAAGAGATGCAAACATACATACAATAAAGATCGACCTGTTAATTCAAGAATGCACATTTTGTAAGAATTTTGATCGAAATATTCATTTAGTAATGCAGTTGATCTCGATGAACTGACCTCAGTCATAAGATGCTGCATGAACTGACCTCGATCCATTGATGTTGCATAATAGTAGCTAGGAAGACGGCTTGATTTATAAACAAGGTTACGTTAATGCGACCTCAATAGCAAGTTATGATGGCATTCAATGTTTTTCGGTCTCATTAAATTATTTTAATTCAACTCTTTCTTTGTATACGTATTAATGCTCTTTGAAGAGCCATACCCAGTATTCTGAAGAACAAGAAGATACATTAACATTTAATAATTACGTTGAAAATATTAAACTAGACAAGAAGTTTACGAACGGCTTTACCCAAATGTTTTTCAAAATGAAATTTGTTGACGGTTTTTAACGATGAAATTATGGTTTACAGATTCAAATTATTCTATATTTTGTAAAAATACAGTACTTTTTAAATTATTTTACATCAAACTGATCATGTTGATTGCTTTTAGCTATTAATATATCATTATTACCGATCATTCCTTTAAAAGAAATATTTGTTTCTTCCCTAATTGCTCTTCGACTTAAAATGTTGTCTTTAAAATGATGGATTTTAATTATTCTTTTTTTTCAAATTTTATCAAAAATCACAGTAACATCGCCTTTTCCTAGAATGAAGATATGTTTGTTAATATCCTTAGAGAGGCTTGCTGGAATTGAAGAAAGTGTTGAGAAATGAAAAAAAACCTGTCCCGATAGCCTTTTAAGGTGTTTTCACACCGAAGACCTTGTTGCTCGTAACGAGCGTCTAGTTATAATTATTTTTTCTCCCACGTTTTCCCAAAAAACGCTTCAGCCAATTTTCTTGAAATTTTCAGATCTTATTTATGACAAAATTTGTAAGAAATTAAGACGATATTTTTTTTTGTCGTCACATCCGGTTACGAGATATTAAAGAATTTATATTTTTGCTTGTTCACATTTTCTCCAAAAATATTTAAGATACAACTTTCTGATTTTCAGGAATGGTAGAAAAGGTCCTGCCGCAGTGCCCTTTGCAAATCCGAATGTCAGCCGTCACTCCCGGGCGTTACCAGAAGAAATAAGTCATTTTTCAACCTTTTTGTTTTGATATTTGTTTATTTTACTCTTCGACAGAGACGCTCTCAAAACATTCGAATATTAAATGTTTTAAAATCGATTCACACATTCTCGAGGTTTTGGTCTCTAGTGTACTGAAGTGAGAGTCAGCGAAGTCCAGGCGACCTGGCTTCATTCCCCGAGTACCGAATGCTTTTTTTTCTTAATTGTGTTTTGTTTAACGATTTTATCTTTAAAACATTAGAATTGTATGTGTTTTGTTATAAAATAATCATAAATCAAATTAATAGCGGCTTTTAAGTACAAAAATAGAGCTCGTTTCCAAATACCGTTAATTTCTTGCTTTATGACAGTCTCGATTCTGTCAGCAGCTATCTAAAGTCAGACTCTCGTAGCATCTCTGCATCAAAGTCATACTGCCGAAGCACCCCTGCAATACGACCGGTGTTTGTCACTTAGCTAAAATTCTGATATTTTTATTATGGGTGACTGATTTTAGCTAAGTGGGAATGGTGCACAGGTAAGTGTGTAAAAAAACAATGGAAAGTAATTACAGGTGAATTATAGTCTGTTCTGTTAATGACCTTTAGTGAATTTTTAATTAAATAAAAAAATAGCAGGTAATTTTAAAGAATTTTAACCAGGTGGGAATAAACCATACAACCGCATTAGAGATCACTGGGTCGCTTTGCCGGCATCAAAAAAATGCCACCATCTTAATTACTGTATCCACACAACATTTAGCGACTGCAAGTAAGAAATAACCGTTCTCCTAACAAAATGCCCATGTTCAATTATTCTATATGACTTAACGAGGCCGGGTTTAATTTTTTTCTGCCCTAGATTTTTGAATGAAATTCTTTACAAGAATTCCTACTGATATAATTATTATTTTAAGATAAAAAGATAAAACATTTACCACACCGTTTGTTTAAGGGGCCATCTCAAAGTTTATTAATTTTTAACATAGGCCCCTATGGGATTTTGCTTGAAATGTACCAAATTTGCACATTTTTTAAACTTCTGCCCTAGGGATTTCTTTTTCTGTTCTACATATTAAATTTATAGCTTAAAGGCATCAAATTGTCAAATAAAAAAACCCTTTTACCTCCTGGTTTGTTCCAGGGGTCTTATCAAAGTTATTTTTTGTACGCCCAATTTTCCAGTTTGTCAGAAAATGGCTATTTTTTATTTGACAAAGACGGAAATGGTGATCTCTATTGTATTATTAAAACATTAAGATATATTTAAGTAATAAATAAATATATAACATCACATTTTAAGGGTAATTAATATAAAATACATGGTTAATGTCTTGAAATAAATGAAGTAAGCGATATTTAGGTGAATTAAGAAAACGTGACAGAGGGTTAGGCTTGCTGAACCCTCTTCACGTTTTCGACCCGAGCCCAAATATAGCTTATACTTCGAGACATTTATATTTATTCCACAATATAACATTAATTTTACACATCAAACGAGCTATTTTCAACAAATTTCGCTGAATATCTGCAGTTGAAACTATCCCGCCATGGCGTCAACAAAGCAAAAAGATGACGTCACAATACAAATGAAACGCTGCGCGAAAGCGTGCGTACTCGTTCTGTACTCGGCCTCGTTAAAACGGAGGGTTGTTTAATGTTTATCTACATACGTGGATACAAGCATGCATGTATACAGTCATGCGTTTATTCAAATTGTTGTTTACAGATTATTTACATGTTTGAATTGTACATAGTTCCTCATCTCTCTCTTCTTGTTCATGTTTTTTCTGTCATGTTTTCTCAAAAACGCTTCAGCCGATTTTCATGAAATTTTCAGATATTACTCAGGACAAAATTTAAAGAAATTACCACGTCAAGTTTTTGGTCGTCAATCCCGGTCCTGATTTATTAAACATTTTATGGTTTTGCTTGTTCACAATTATTCTCAAAAAACATCAAAAATAGAACTTTCAAATTTTTAGGGATGGTAGAGAGTCGTCAGCCGCAGTGCCTTTTGCATATCTAAACGTCAGTCATCACTTCCAGTTGTCACCTTAAGGACGTTGTTTACTCAGGGGTTGAGTTCTCAAATTAGAATTGTTATTAAGTTCAATGTCATGAGTAAAATTTGTTCTAAACACTAAAATTATTCGTGAAATGATTAATTATTGACAAACCATTCGATATTTTTACTATATTATGGAATTAGGCTCAAACAAATTTGGACTTTTAGCAAAACAGAGGAAATTCGGACTAAAATTTTCAGATTTTGTTTTTCACTGAAATATTTTTGGTAGTACTGTAATATTTAGATTTATGATTTTATTTGCTAGTCAACATAATTTTGCATATTTTGTGTTGTTTTTATTACACTTTTTCGTTTAGATATTCGAATGGCACCCATTACAAAAATGTTGAAAAATGCTTAAAAACGATAAAAGACACAATATCTCAAAATTTTGATCATTGACCTCATATAAATTTTATGCCTGCAGAGTAAGGTCAATATACCTAGTTTAATGCTATAAATGTTTTCGTATTATCATCATTCAGTTTTTTGTAAAATTGAATCAAAAAAGGGTAGGAATTTGAAAAATGATAGAGGAAATTCGGACTGGAATATTCATAAAAATTGTGAATGAAAACTTAATGCTATGTGTCTGTTTAGTGTCACTGCCATTCATAAACTGTATTTCATTTTTAAAAAGAGTTTAGCAATTTGCATTATTTTCACAATTAAGAAAATTTCAATCATAGTGTAAAAATTTTTGGTGCTTTTCTTAAATTTTCCAAAAATATTCAATGGTTATTATCTCAAAAAGTAGGTCATTGACCCACTTTTTTGAAAGTGAAAAATAGCACAACCACGATAGGTCTTTAACACACAATAGATGGTTTTTCATTATCATCAGTGGAATCTTTTTTCATTCTGAGTAAACGTATACCTTAAGGAAAGAAAAAAAAACAACAAGCCATTTCTTAACAATTTAAAAAAAATATGTTACTCTTTGATAGAAACACATTCATAACTTCATAATATGAAGAAAAAAATTCAAATCAATCAACGCATTCTCGAGATTTGGGGCTCCAAAGTCCTGAAGTGAGAGTCTACGCAGCTCCACCGTTAGAGTGGTGGACTTGTGCCTAGGCAAATTGGGTTCAGTCTCCAGTGCTGAATATTTTTTTCTTCCTTAGTTGTGTTAATATTCATGATTCTATATTTAAAATGATAGATTTTACTTATTTCCACTTTAATTTTATGACAAAAATTAGCAAAATAGCGAATTTTTAAGTATAATTTAAGAATAATTGCATGTCTATTGAAATTCTTGCAGCGGGTTAAATAGAATTTGATGAATTGTTGAAATGATAGAAAATAACAACTATTCCTTTAGTCTATTTGATGGTGCACTCAAACGGAAGACCTCTTGTTGCTCGCAACTAGCGTCTAGTTATAAATATTGTTATTAAGGTCTTCCGTTTCTAAAACCGCTTCAGTCGATTTTATAGAATTTTTCAGATCTAATGACAAAATTTGTAAGAACATTTCACGAATTTTTTTTTGGTTGTCACTTCCGGTCCCGAGATATTATAGATTTAATGTTTTTGCTTGTTCACGATTTTTCTCCAAAAGTATTTTAAGATGGAACTTTCAAATTTTAAGGGATGGTAGAATGTGTCCTGCCGCAATGCCCTTTGCATATCCGAACGTCCGCCGTCATTTCTTGATGTCACCGGAAGGAAAAAAAAACCAGCCATTTTTCAATTTTATGTCACACAACTGAATTCAAAATCCACTGATATTCCTAAAAATTGACAGACATTGTCTGACATCCATTGTATATTCACTGTACCCAACTATAAATCCACTGTACACCCACTGTACAGAGCTACTGTACCACACTGTATCCCACTGTACCCCACTGTACAGAGCCACTGTACTCCACTGACCAGCACTGTACCTACCCACTGACCAGCACTGTACCTCACTGTACACCACTGTACGGGGCACTGACCAGCACTGTACCCAAATGTACATCACTGTACAGGGTACTGACAAACACTGTACACCACTGTACCCCACTGTACCAATGTTCTTAAAAGTTATTTATATGTTTGAACAATGAATTGAATATTTACTTTATTCGACACCAAAATCTGGATTTGTTTCTTTCCTACGCGGGGGTGTTAAGGAAGCATATGGGATCTGAGTTACATGTAAATCCGTGAAATCACAAATCTTAGTTATCATGTACATATTCAACTATCTTAGCAACTAAACGTAGATCAAAACCAATAAAAAATACTGAAGACAATTTTTTTCCAGAAATTAGTTTGTATTACGTAGATCTACACATTGATGACGTCATGACTAAAAGTTGAATGTCGTGTGAATTTGATCGGAAAGCATTGTAAACATATTCAAAATATAACTAAATCTAAGAACTCTGATAAGGTATTGTGGTGTGATTTATTGAGAATTGAACATAAGAATACTGGGGGAGATGTTAGTTTAATCAATCATTCGCTAAAAGGTATGTGAATTTGCTTTTATTTCTCGGCCAGGCTTTCCTCTGTCGTTGTTTACAATATAAAAATCCGACTAGAACAACACTACCCGGTATATATTGAACTTGAAATTTTATACGTATCGTTAGTTTGATCAATGCTTAAAATGAAAAGTGCTGCTAGAATCCCATGTTGTGTGTTGTTTTGATGCAATTTGGCGTTTTCCGTGCAAACTATATAAAAGTTGGGAAGGTTTTACGAGAACCGGATAAATAACTTTTTAATAAGGAAAAACATAGGATTCTAGCAGCGGTTTTGATTAAACTGAGATGTTTTGCTTTCACTTGGTATGTTTATTTTATTTTTGAAACCGCGGGGTAGTGTTGTTCTATCTCATTTTATGTTAAGGAATACACGTAAGCTATTTATAGTTGTCACGTGATAATGCACCAACGTGGCAATTATGTACTACCCGATTTTTTTACACTGACATCTATTTTAAAGGATAATACTAAGTTTTTGATCTTATTCAAAATCATTATTTAATTTCACGATTTTGAATATACCAGTTAAAATAAGACGCTAAATTGTGTTAATTGTCCATATGCTTCCTTAACACCCCCGCGTATTGCTTACAAGAAAAAAAAATGGGCTTCTATTTCTTTAAGTTCATATATAATTACATGCTAGGTCAGGATTTTTTTCAGGGAAAGGGAAGGAATATCATCGATTTTCGGGGGAGCTTGGACATATTTTGGATAGTTGTACAATGTAAGTTTTAAAAAATTGAATTATCCTCTGCCCCCCCCCCCCTCCCCTATCCTCCGATCCGTGCATGTATTCAAAACTCAGAATCCAATTATCATACAAAAAAGCAACTTATCCAATTTAAAGGGGAAATTATTTATATATGTTTCAATATCAATTATCTAGATATTAACTAAATATTTAGTATATACTTTAAAATGTCTGAAGTTTTACTTCACAGGAAGATCCGTGAGTCAGTGTCTGTGTATAGTATACATACTTTCAGTAGATCAAAATGTCTGAAGGTCGCAATATTCAACCTTGTAAATTGTCAGTCTGACACCTTGTTCAAGATATTATGTAATTTCCTTATAGGGGTATTTGTGGTCTTTAGAGTATTAAATCCAGTTGAAATATATATTTTTAAAAATATAACATGTATGAATAAACGGAATTATCTTTATATTCATCATTATAGATGCGTTTTTCAATTATTTAAATCAAGTCGGATATTAAACATGTTAAATATTTATAAATCTCTCCCCCTCCCCCAGCAGTCGCTAATATCAAATAAGTATAGTGTTAAATTAAAAATGAAATGTGGTAATAACAAACAGTGTTCAAATAATATTGCACTCTGTTACGATACTTACATTGTAAATTATATACTTTTGAATTCTAACACTGTTCGTTATCTCCACATGTCATACATCTACATGTATCTTCTCTTGCACAGCTAAGAATGTTGCCATGATATAGATGATATAGTTTCATAGTTTTAATAAGACAAAAATAGACCCCCCCTCTCTCTCTCTTTCTCTCTCTCTCTCTAATGTTGTAACTATCCTCCCAAATGTCCGGTGTCGTATAATTTAAGGTCCTGTCCGTGAAATGGTCCGGCCGAACCTTTAATGTTAACATTTAAGGTCTGGCTTTCCTCTATAAGAAAAGGTCCTACATGTACCAATAGTCATTTATTGCAATTTATCTCAGAGTTATTATTCTTTTGCTCATGAGCATATTTACATGTACATGTATCTAAAATATGTCTTTGTTTAAATAAACCAGTCGGCCATTAATGTATGGTACATCACAGTATAGCCGTATCACTAAATTATTTTGTGGAATGTCAAATATTGATTGCGGATTAGATTTTGACAAATTGTTTACCAATCTGAGTAAAAAAATAAAATAAAAACATGAGTTTTTTACAATAATTTGAACACCCTATTTAGTCGCTTTGTTTCTAAACCTCTTTCGGTGTATACGGATTAGCGGATGATTTCACTACATGTACACACGGGTAAATGATGCCCTGCAGGCATTCACACCTTTAAGTTACCTAATCAGAATACATCCTAATCTGAGAGAGAGAAAAGGCTCCACTGTAGTGTTCTGCACAACCAATGATATGCTCTCTCTCTCTTTATATCTCTCTCTCTCTCTCTCTCTCTCTCTCTCTCTCTCTCTTTAAGGTTTCAAAAAAAAATAGAAGGTATATAATTTGTGATAAAATTGCTATGATACCAAGCGAAATATATTCGTACACTGCCTTGCAATTATCTTCAGATTGCTGTCTAGGCGCCTTTAAGGCATCATTTCAATTTGTTTTACTACTTCACATTTCAGAACCTCACAAAATTAGATGCATTTCTTTACATCAAAAAAATTAAAGAATTATTTAGTTCAAAGGAAAAAGTGGAGAAAAATTATGCCATTCTTTAATCGGAGCTAGTGATAAATGAAAAAAAAAATATCAATCAAATAATCTTTACATCATTCGAAATTGACGTTAAATGAGACCTTCACATGAATAGCATTCGGAGACATTTACACTTTCCAGATCACCAAATACACAACACTGTAGGATTGATACGAGAGTTGCTCCAAAAGTAGTGTCACAGTTGCAATAAAATCATAAAAAACTCGCTGTAATGACAAAATCTCGAACTGTATTATATTTACATATATTTATTTAGATCTGAAAATTTTAGTGCGAAACGATATTTGTTTCCAAAGACAACATATATAGAGCGTAGAAATCATACAAAATAAATCAACTTATCCAATTTAAAGGGGAAATTATTTATATATATTTCAATATCAATTTTCTAGTAACTAAATATTTAGTATATACTTTAAAATGTCTGAAGTTTTACTTCACAGGAAGATCAGTGAGTCAGTGTCTGTGTATAGTATACATACTTTCAGTAGATCAAAATGTCTGAATGTCGCAATATTCAACCTTGTAAATTGTCAGTCTGACACCTTGTTCAAGATATTATGTAATTCCCTTATAGGGGTATTTGTGGTCTTTAGAGTATTAAATCCAGTTGAAATATATATTTTTAAAAATATAACATGTATGAATGAACTGAATTATCTTTATATTCATCATTTTAGATGCGTTTTTCTATTATTTAAATCAAGTCGGATATTAAACATGTTAAATATTTATAAATCTCTCCCCCTCCCCCAGCAGTCGCTAATATCAAATAAGTATAGTGTTAAATTAAAAATGAAATGTGGAGAGAACAAACAGTGTTCAAATAATATTTCACTCTGTTACGATACTTTACATTGTAAATTATATACTTTTGAATTCTAACACTGTTCGTTATCACCACATGTCATACATCTACATGCATCTTCTCTTGCACAGCTAAGAATGCTGCCATGATATAGATGATATAGTTTCATAGCTTTAATAGGAAAAAAATAGATCCCCCCCTCTCTCTCTCTCTCTCTCTTATGAATTTTCTAGTGCTAAAAATTGAGGCCCGGAGTCAGAAAGGAATAAGCACGTTAAAATCCCCTTACGGCATCACAGCCGCCAGTTACAGCATATATTTTATTATGAACTTTTCTACGACTACATATGATACCAAAACAATACAGTCAGAAAGTGAAAAGGAGGCCCCACTTTATGACCGCCATTGGTCAAAATCTGTTTTAAATTATATATTGTTTTTTAGAAAATATTAGAAAATAAATGTCAATAAGTAAGAGAGAGAGAGAGAGAGAGAGAGAGAGAGAGAGAGAGAGAGAGAGAGAGAGAGAGAGAGAGAGAGAGGGGGGGGCGACAATTTTTATATCGCATCCTTTATTAGTCCGAGGTCGCTGTATATTAGCCCGTAAGCTTGACAGCTCCCCGGGCTCATATAAGCGACCGAGGGTTAACAAATGATATATAAAAAGTGTCAGGTAATGATTTTTAACAAATCACTTCGTGTCCATATATTTTGTGTCTAATAAACTTCCCTAAATTTTTTGCGCCAGCTGTTTGTATACCACGTTGACCTTGGCGTAACTATTTGATGTCATACTCGGAGATTGTGGTTGAACGACGCACAGCGATCTCTATGTCATATTAACCGATGCGCTTTGATGTAAAAAGAATGCTTTGGTTGCGCTTCTATTAAAAAAATTCTCGTTGTTTTACATGTAAGTAATTTGTATCAAACGATTATTTTCTAATACGAATTTACCTTTCAATGCTTATATTCAAAGGACATGGAATAAGCACGTTAAAATCCCCTTACGGCATCACAACCGCCAGTTCCAGCATATATTGTATTATGAACTTTTCTACGACTACATATGATACCAATACAATACAGTCAGAAAGTGATATACATGTACGTGTAATATCTCTCTCTCTCTCTCTCTCTCTCTCTCTCTCTCTCTCTCTCTCTCTCTCTCTGTTTAAAATGTAAAATGCATTCTGCAGTATATGTTATTTTGTAAAATTAAAACCCAACATTTGCAATGTATTTTTAAATATTTTAATCAAAAGAAATCAACATAAGAGCTAGAAACTCGCACGCTTTCTTCAAAATGTACTGGAGTAGTCAAGCGCGCAGTCATAATTCATGGACTTGTGTACACGAACAAGCATGAATATATTTTGTGGATTCAGTGTTTGATTGACTGTTTTTTAGTAGGTTAAAGACAGCTCATGAGACACAGAAAATTAACAGCCCGATCATTTAAACGAGGGCTTGTCGTATATCATCAATAAGGAATGATAATGTACCTTGCTGGTTTCGGGGGGTGGGTATTTTCCAATGACTGGTAGAATAAACATATTGACTTGCACTTTTTTGATAATAAGATTCAACATGTAAAATTCAGAACTTTCACCTGATAGCTAGGGACATTATCTTAATGTTGTGATCGTAACATTTAATAACAATAGACGTTAATAAATAAAACATACTAATTATAAATTTAACGACCTGTTGCATTCTTTTGTCAAGTTGTATCTATGCATAATGTTAAATAAATGCTATATACAGGATAATTAAAAGAAATATTGAAGAAAAAAAATATACTGAAGATTTAAATATCTGATTTTGTTTCTCAAATTAATAGTACAGTGGGGTACAGTGCTGGTCAGTGGCGTACAGTGGGTACATTGGAAGTCAGTAGGACTGTACAGTGGTGTACAGTGGGATACAGTGTTGTTCAGTAGAACTGTACAGTGGGGTACAGAGGGGTACGGAGGAAGTCAGTGAAATGTACAGTGAGGTACAGTCAATATACAGAGGATGTCAGACAATGTCAGTCAATTTTTGGGAATATAAGTGGATTTTGAATTCAGTAGTGTCACTGTTCGATAGAGACGTATTAATGACTTCAGAATATAAAATTTGTTTTTAAATCGATCCACGCATTCTCGAGATTTTCTGAATTTTTTTAGAAGTCCTGAAGCGAGAGTCCGCGTATCTCAGTGATGTTAGAGTGGTGGACATGTGCCCAGGCGACCTTGGTTCAGTCCCTAAGTGCCGAATATTTTTTTTCTTTCTAAAGTGTGTTTTGAATCACGATTTCATCTTTAAAATGTTAAATTTTTATATTTCATTTTTGAACTTTATCAGAAATTTTAATAATAACGCTTTTTGTCCAGCACAAAAAGAGCTCATTTCAAAATACCTTTGATTTTTCCAAATTAAAAAACAAAATTTTTTTCCAACTTTTTCTGTTTTTAATCTTTTAAGTGATGAATGCAGTTTTGAAATGTATTCAGATAATCAAACGGATGACCCTTTGCTGCTCTCAACAAGTTTAAATTTATTATTTTCTGTCCCTTTTTCTCAAAAACGATTCAGTCGATTTTATTGAAATTTTTAGATCCTAATAACGACAAAATTTGTAAAATAAATGACACGAGATTTTTGTGATCATCATTTCCGGTACTGAGATATCGAAGATTTTATGTTTATGCTTGTTCACTATTTTACTTCAAAAGTCTTAAAGATAGGACTTTCAAATTTTTAGAGATGGTAGAGAGTGACCTTTGCATATCCGAACGTCCGCCGTCACTTCCGGTCGTCACCGGAAGGAAATCTTAATTTTTCATTTATTTATACTTGAATTTTTTATTCAATAGAGACACATTAATAACTTCAGAATATGAAATTTGGTTTAAAATCGATCAACTCATTCTCGAAATTTTATGCTCCAAAGTTCTGAAGCGACAGTCGTTAGAGTGTTGGTTTAGTCCCCGAATGCCAACTATGTTTTCTTTAATTGAGTTAATATTTAGGATTTCATATTTGAAATGATAGATTTTTCTTATTTTCAATTTAATTTTATAAAAAATCTCAATAATAGCGACTTTTTAAAGTATGGTTTAAGTATAATTATATGTCTATTGAAATTGTAACGGAGGTTTAAATGGAATTTGATGACGTGTTTATAAATGCTAGAAAAGAACAGCTTTCTCTATTGTCTACTTTATGGTGCACTTTAACGAAAGACCTTTCGTTGCTCGCATCTAGCGTCGTTATTATTTTTTTCCCCACAAATTTTGTGCACGCGATTTCTCATAAACTATCCAACAGATTTCAACTATTTTATTTTGTTTTTATTATTTTTGCCGTCGTCACCTCCTGTATTTATTTATTGATAATTATGTAGATTTTACGACCCATTTTGTGCACACTTGATCTTGAAAACTATCAGAGATACAAATATGAAATCAAGTTTTGTTTATTGTTTTTGTTTAACACCAGTGCAACCATTCTTAAGAGCTCGCTATTACTCGAAAATTGGGTACACATTTTTGAATCCCCCTTTTTTGTACACACGTTTTTTCAGAAATGGCACATAAGATTTTCTTAAAATTTGCCGGTATGATAAAAAATGATATTTTGAGTATTTTTTTTTCATTTTATTCAAAATTCATTCCCCATCGTCAGTTTCCTGTCCCGCGACAAAAAGCTTGTGGCATCGAGATCTCAAAAACGATTAGGACTTGAGCATTCCGACTTTGCAGGATTATAGACCAATAGTTGTAGATGTCTTTAAGCTATTTTGTTTAGTTCGTCATAGCTTTCGGTCGTCACCGGAAGCACTTCAACACTTTTTAGGGGCATTTAATACATTTCAAATAGAATTAAAGTATAATTTATAATCCTTACATATATCATCTATCCGATGTTAAATAAACAAAACAATTCGACTTCCGGTGAGATATGTCAAATCTCTAAGATAGCCTTTGTAAATAAATGTTTTACCCACCTGATCTCAAAAAGTGCAAGAGATCAATACTACATTAGATGATAGACATTTGATAGAAAATGCGTTTAACAGCTTTCATTTTGTCAACCATCACTTCCGGTCCTCAACGGAAGGGTTTAAACAAATCAAGTTGGTTGAATGTTTAACTGTTTTTCTTTGACAGTTTTGGTAAAATTAATAAGCAATAAAGTACAGTTGTCTAATGTTCAAGAAATACTTACTTTTATTTTTACTGAGCATTTCCGTGTGTCCGTTTTCTGTCAAGAGACAAAAAACATTGACTTAACGAAATCTCAAAAACAGTAACGACTTGAACAACCAAACTTTGTGGGATGATACATGTAGCCATAAATTTTTATCTCTTTTAATATTAGTTTGATTCGTCGTCACTTCCGGTCGTCAACGGAAACACTTAAAAATCATAATTTACCTTTTTTAATGTATTTTACATGGAATGAATATATCAGTATAAAATCGTATATATGTTAACTGTACCTGTACAATTGATATATAAGCAAACATATTCTACTTCCGGTAAGAATTATAAAATACCTTAGGTTGGTTTCCTTTTAACAAAATTGATACCAGCGACATTTTAGTCACTGTAAGTGATTGAGACACGAAGTTTTTATGAATGATAAACAATTGATTGGAGATGTGTTGAACAGGTTTTATTTTGTCAATCGTCACTCCTGGTACTCACCGGAAGAGTTCAAACAATTCATGTTTTTAACACGTTTAACTGACTTTCTCGGGTGTTTCATCTCGACTGGTAAACAGTTATGTACACTAGGCAAATGAACAAGAAATACCATCTTTTATTTTCATTAATCACTTCTGTTCGTCTTTTTACGGTCCGGAGACAAAAAATCTAGTTTCAACAAAATATCAGATTTGGCAGAGAGTATCTTTATTTCATCGAATCAAATCGGACGAAAGACCTAGTTGTTACTTGTGACGAGATCTAGTTATTAACAAATAATTGTTCAGTTAAAAGTTATATTAAAAAGTATTTAGAGCCCCTTTGGTTCCTAATTTGAGGGGCTAGTCCCTTTTTCATAATATCAAATAAAAAGTCTTAATTGAACAAGGATTCTGTTCCACTAAGGTTAAGGAATTGTTGACTGATTTATATATATCTGAACATCAGTATTTTTAGGGGCCGACTCTTTAATTTCCTACCGGGGCCATAAACTCAAAAATTTTAAAGTAGCATATTGTTAAGAACATCACTTTTAGCAACTTTCGTTCAACATTGCTTTTAAAAAAAAATTCTGCTTTTCTAGATAGTAATGGTCAATGTTTTGGACTTTTTACCCCTTGGAACCCATATTTACGTATCATGTGATTAAAGTAGGGTAATTTAAAGATAAACAGCTGTACAATAAATGTTTGTTCTCCTCTATTTAACAGGAATGTAATATTATTCATTATTCGCATTTCAGTGTGCAATGATGGATGTTTGAAGGATTATCTTTAATTAGGACAGCAAAAATTTCGCTTGAAGCAACATACCACTCCATTATCGATAATGGAGTGGTTCGTTGCTTCAAGTGGAATATTTGCTGTCCTAATTAAAGATAATCCTTCAAACATTCATCATTGCACACTGAAATACGAATAATAAATAATAATGGGTTTTCTTTCCAATTTAAATGATCAATGCTGTTTGAAATCATTTTAAAAGCTTTAAATTTTGCTAATTTTATAGGACTGTGTAGTATACATGTATAAATGAAAAAAAATATACTATTGCAAATATACAAAACCAATTGCAAAATAATGCACATTAGTCACTTTGTTTTAAATCATTCAAATACTTTAAAAAGCAACTGTGTATTTTACAAAAAAGATTACAATATGGACATAGAAATTAAATTCTATTAAGTAAGACTTTTTTTTAGCATTTAAAGGTATACAACATAAACGCATGCTTTAAATACGTTCTGCTATTCATTAGCAGAAAAGAGATGGTTGTACAGAATAAAAAGCAAGAAGGTTAAAACCTAAAACTTCTATTGAATTAATTTAATGTTCTTAATTTTGTTTTCTTGTTTTCTTCCACTGCTTGTTTTTAATGATCAGTGGAGTTATACAATGCCAGAATCTGAATAAATGTTCTTGTGATTATCAAATTTTGAGCTGATGATGTCACTTCCAGTTTGAGATTTTGAAGACTTTGTGAGCCTTTAAAGGCCATTTTCTCCAAAATTAATCGTAATAGAAACATGTAACTTTCAAGGATGATCCTCCGTACTGGCATTGTGGAAAATGTGCAATGCGCTGAAGGTCGCTAAAAGTTGAAAATTAGCACCTAAATTGTTGGCACAATTTTTAACACGTTTTGTAAAAAATATCTGTTAACCTGTTAATAATTTGTTCAACATGTAATGCGAGAGTTGGTAAGAATTACACGAGCTTTCATTTTATATCAAACACACATTTATTGTACAGCTGTTTATCTTTAAATTACCCTACTTTAATCACATGGTACGTAAATATGGGTTCCAATGGGTAAAAAGTCCAAAACATTAACCATTACTATCTAGAAAAGCAGATTTTTTTTTAAAGCAATGTTGAACGAAAGTTGCTAAAAGTGATGTTCTTAACAATATGCTACCTTAAAACTTTTGAGTTTATGGCCCCGGTAGGAAATTAAAGAGTCGGCCCCTAAATATACTGATGTTCAGATATCTATAAATCGTTCAACAATTCCTTAACCTGTGTTGAACAAAATCCTTGTACAATTAAGACTTTTTTATTTGATATTATGAAAAAGGGACTATCCCCTCAAATTAGGGACCAAAGGGGCTCTAAATACGTTTTAATATAACTGTTAACTGAACAATTATTTGTTAATAACTAGATCTCGTTACAAGTAACAACTAGGTCTTAAGTCCGACTTGATTCGATGAAATAACGATACTCTCTGCCAAATCTGATATTTTGTTGAAACTAGGTTTCTTTGTCTCAGAACCGTAAAGAGAAGAACAGAAGTGATTAATGAAAATAAAAGATGGTAATTCTTGTACATTTGCCTAGTGTACATGTACATAACTGTTTACCAGTCGAGATGAAACACCCAAGGAAGTCAATTAAACGGGAAAAAAAAAGAATTGTTTGAGCTCTGCCGGTGAGTACCAGGAGTGACGGTTGACAAAATAAAACAATCAATTGTTTATCATTCATAAAAACATCGTGTCTCAATCACTTAAAGTGACTAAAATCTCGCTGGTATCAATTTTGTTAAAAAGAAACTAACCCAAGATATTTTATATATCTTACCGGAAGTAGAATATGTTTGCTTATATATCAATTGTACATTGCAGTTAACATATAAAAGATTTTATACTGATATATTCATTCCATGTAAAATACATAACATAAGGTAAATTATGATTTTTAAGTGCTTCCTTTGACGACCGGAAGCGACGACGAATCAAAATAATATTAACACAGATACAAACATCTCACAAAGTTTGGTTGTTCAAGTCGTCACCATTTTTGAGATCTCGTGAAGTCAATGTTTCTTGTCTCTGGACAGAAAACGGACAAACGGAAATGCTCTGTGAAAATGAAAGTAAGTATTTCTTGAACATTAGACAACTGTACTTTATTGTTTATCAATTTTACCAAAACTGTCAAAGAAAAACAGTTAAACATTCAACCAACTTGATTTGTTTAAACCCTTCCGTTGAGGACCGGAAGTGATGGTTGACAAAATGAAAGCAGTTAAACGCATTTTCTATCAAATGTCTATCATCTATGGTAGTATTGATCTCTTGCACTTTCTGAGATCAGGTGGGTAAAACATTTATTTACAAAGGCTATCTTAGAGATTTGACATATCTCACCGGAAGTCGAATTGTTTTGTTTATTTAACATCGGATAGATGCTATATGTAAGGATTATAACTTATACTTTTATTCTATATGAAATAAATTAAATGCCCCCAAAAAGTGTTGAAGTGCTTCCGGTGACGACCGAAAGCTATGACGAACAAAACAAAATAGCTTAAAGATATCTGCAACTATTGGTCTATAATCCTGCAAAGTCTGAAAGCTCAAGTCCTAATCGTTTTTGAGATCTCGATGCCACAAGCTTTTTGTCGCGGGACAGGAAACTGGCGATGAGGAATGAATTTTGAATAAAATGAAAAAAACCCCTCAAAATATCATTTTTTATCATACCGGCAAATTTTAAGAAAATCTAATGTGCCATTTCTGAGAAATCGTGTGCACAAAAAAGGGGGGATTCAAAAATGTGTACCCAATTTTCGAGTCATAGCGAGCTCTGAAGAATGGTTGCACTAGTGTTAAACAGAAACAATAAACAAAACTTGATTTCATATTTGTATCTCTGATAGTTTTTTTTAGATCAAGTTTGCAATAAATGGGTCGTAAAGTTTACAAAATTAGCATTACATCGATACAGGAGGTGTTGACAGCAAAAATATTAAAAACAAAATAAAATAGTTGAGATCGGTTGGATAGCTAATGAGAAATCGCGTGCACAAAATTTGTGGGAAAAAAATAATAACTAGATGCTAGATGCGATCAACGAAAGGTCTTTCGTTAAAGTGCACCATTAAGGAAACAACAGAGAAAGCTGTTTTTTTTTTCAAGCATTTATAAACACGTCATCAAATTCCATTTAAACCTCTGTTACAATTTCAATAGACATATAATTATACTTAAACTATACTTTAAAAAGTTGCTATAATATAAAATTGAAAATAAGAAAAATCTATCATTTCAAATATAAAATCCTAAATATAAACACAATTAAGAAAGAAAACATATTTGGCATTCGGGGACTAAACCAACACTCTAACGACTGAGCTCCGCGGACTGTCGCTTCAGGACTTTGGAGCCCAATATTTCGAGAAAGAGTTGATCGATTTTAAACCAAATTTCATATTCTTAAGTTATTAATCTGTCTCTATTGAATAAAAAATTCAAGTATAAACAAATGAAAAATTAAGATTTCCTTCCGGTGACGACCGGAAGTGACGGCGGACGTTCGGATATGCAAAGGTCACTCTCTACCATCTCTAAAAATTTGAAAGTTCTATCTTTAAAACTTTTGAAGAAAAATTGTGAACAAGAATAAACATAAAATCTTCGATATCTCGGGACCGGAAATAATGACCATAAAAATCTCGTTTCATTTTTTTTTTACCAATGTTGTCGTAAATAAGATCTGAAAATTTCAATAAAATCGACTGAATCGTTTTTAAGAAAAAGGGACAGAAAATAATAACTTTAAACTTGTTGAGAGCAACAAAGGGTCATCCATTTGATTATCTGAATACATTTCAAAAATGCATTCATCACCTTAAAGAACACCCAAAAATAAATAAAAACAGAAAAAGTTGGGGAAAAATTAGATTTTTTTTTATTTGAAAAAATCAAAGGTATTTTGAAACGAGCTCTTTTTGTGCTGGACGAAAGCGCTATTATTAAAATTTCTGATAAAGTTCAAAAATGAAATATAAAAATTTATCATTTTAAAGATAAAATCGTGATTCAAAACACACTTTAGAAAGAAAAAACATTCGGCACTTAGGGACTGAACCCAGGTCGCCTGGGCACATGTCCACCACTCTAACATCACTGAGCTACGCGGACTATCGCTTCAGGACTTCTAAAAAAAATCCGAGAATCTCGAGAATGCGTGAATCGATTTTAAAACAAATTGTATATTCTGAAGTCATTAATGCGTCTCTATCGAACAGTGACACTACTGAATTCAAAATCCACTGATATTCTCAAAAATTGACTGACATTGTCTGACATCCACTGTACATTGACTGTACCTCACTGTACATTTCACTGACTTCCACTGTACCCCTCTGTACCCCACTGTACAGTTCTACTGAACAACACTGTATCCCACTGTACACCACTGTACAGTCCTACTGACTTCGAATATACTCAACTGTACGCCACTGTACAGGGCACTGACCAGCACTGTACTCCGCTGTACTATTAATTTGAAGAAAAAAATCAGATTTTTAAATCTTCAGTATTTTTTTTTTCTTCAATATTTATTTTAATTATGCTGTATATAGCATTTATTTAACATTATGCATAGATACAACTTGACAGAAGTATGCCACAGGTCGTTAACTTTATAATTAGTATGTTTTATTTATCAACGTCTATTGTTATTAAATGTTACGATCACAATAGTATGATAATGTCCCTAGCTATCAGGTGAAAGTTCTGAATTTTACATGTTGAATCTGAATATCAAAAAAGTGCATGTCAATATGTTTATTCCGCCAGTCATTGGAAAATAACCCCACTCCCCAACCAGCATTATCATTCCTTATTGATGATATACGACAAGCCCTCGTTTAAATGATCGGGCTGGTAACTCTCTGTGTCTCGTGAATTGTCTTTAACCTACTGAAAAACAGTCAATTAAACACTGAATCCACAAAATATAGTTATGCTTGTTCGTGTACACATGTCCATGAATCATGACTGCGCGCTTGACTACTCCGGTACATTTTGAAGAAGGCGTGCGAGTTTTTCTCGCTCATATGTTGATTTCTTTTGATTAAAATATTCAAAAATACATTGCAAATGTTGGGTTTTAATTTTACAAAATAACATATACTGCAGAATGCATTTTACATTTTAAACAGAGAGAGAGAGAGAGAGAGAGAGAGAGAGAGAGAGAGAGAGAGAGAGAGAGAGAGAGAGAGAGAGAGAGAATTGAGAGAGAGAGAGAGAGATTACCCGTACATGTATATCACTTTCTGACTGTATTGCATTGGTATCATATGTAGTCGTAGAAAAGTTCATAATAAAATCTATGCTGGAACTGGCGGTTGTGATGCTGTAAGGGGATTTTAACGTGCTTATTCCATTGTCCTTTGAATATAAGCATTGAAAGGTAAATTCGTATTAGAAAATAATCGTTCGTTACATATTACTTACATGTAAAACAACGAGAATTTTTATTAATAGAAGCACAACCAACGCATTCTTTTTACATCAAAGCGCATCGGTTAATATGACATAGAGATCGCTGTGCGTCGTTCAACCACAATCTCCGAGTATGACATCAAATAGTTACGCCAAGGTCAACGTGGTATACAAACAGCTGGCGCAAAAAAATTTAGGGAAGTTTATTAGACACAAAATATATGGACACGAAGTAATTTGTTAAAAACCATTACCTGACACTTTCTATATATCCTTTGTTAACCCTTGGTCGCTTATATGAGCCCGGGGAGTTGTCAAGCTCTCGGGCTAATATACAGCGACCTCGGACTAATAAAGGATGCGATATAAAAAGTGTCGCCCCTCTCACTCTCTCTCTCTCTTTTCTCTCTCTTTCTATATATATATATATATATATATATATATATATATATATATATATATATATATATATATATATATATTACTTATTGACATTTATTTTCTAATATTTTCTAAACAATATATAATTTAAAACAGATTTTGACCAATGGCGGTCATAAAGTGGGACCTCTTTTTTTCACTTGTCGAAAACGTACTGAAATGCCATCTTTTAATCTGTTTATCGAGAAGAATCATATTCAAAACTAAAAGGAACTAAACTAATTCAAAACTAATAGGAAGCAAATCTTTTAACATTCTGGGCTGCATTTTACAAAAGGACTGCTCATTATAGACTTTGTGTTTTGTTTTTTTTCATCGTGATTATGATAAGAAAAGCTAAAAGAGCTTTTGAATTTTATCAGCTTTAAATCGTGTAATTTTCTTTGAATGAAAGCAAATTCACCGAGCTTAAAAACTCATAACTAAATTGTTTAATTTTTATTTCTTAAATGACCACTTGAATATAAGCATTGAAAGGTAAATTCGTATTAAAAAATAATCGTTCGCTTAAATTATATTTACATGGATACAATACACAATTTTTTTATACAACCGCAATATGGATAGTGAATAAAATCAGTATGCTTCATAAGGTTTGAGACGACAATAATCATGTTTAGAATATTTAAAACCCCATGTTGAAATGAAATAAAATACAATTGCAATTTCAAATATCTAAGCACAATCACAAAAGTCCCAACTGCAAGCTCTGTTGTTCTGGGCATAGAAAACACGACATTTTTTGTAGCAGTATACTTCAAGATCTCCTACTGTATACGTGATAGGCACATTGACATTTTTTTCAGATGATAATTTTTCATTGGGGTAACATGAAACATGGCGTAAACCTAATCTGCTGCTGATGCTTTCAATCGATTTGTAATGTTCTAATGTTCGATCAGGTTGCAAATACTGTTGAGATGAAACTGAATTGTGTTCAGGTTTTGATTGTTCTGTTGAATAGCAAGGGAAAAGTGCCCAGAGTATTAAAGGCAAAACGAATGCCGCATGGAATAACCCAAACACAATTACCAAAAACATCACCTTCCCAAAAGACTGGAAAATATAACTCTTTGAAAACCCAAGCATTGATATGCCCAACAGAGAGGAAATTGCAGCGTTTAGAATTGGACCCCCGGCCAAATCGAATGCTTTTTTGAGAGCATCGTCACGTTTTTCCGTTTTGACTGCTAGAAAAGCGTGACAAATGTGGACACTGAAATCAACAGAAAACCCAATAGACATAACTAAGTGAATCATAGTGATCGAACTTAAAGTCAGACCCCAGTAGTACATAAACCCGAATATGCCTAAAAGGATGCTAACCAGTGTCATAGTTACAACAAATACCATGAGTGGATACGGCATGAATACTATTGTCACAACAACCATCACTCCTAGTGCAACTCCAACAGTCTGAAGTGTACTTGGCCATATTTGAACGTACTGCTCATAAAATATGAAAGCTGGTGCATAAAAAAAACAAGAAATACCCGCATTGCTGCTTAATGAGCGTAAATGCAACATTAGTGATCCTTGTGCATTAGTCGACTTGATATTTTCGGTTTTTAAATAAAATTTTGCTGACACAATGCGAGAAAAATCCTTATTAAAAATTATATCGTTTGAAAACATAGGCCATTTTTTAAAAAGGAGATTTAAACCTTTTACAAATTTTTCTTCGGAACTTGAGTTGTAATTTGTTGTATTTTTGTATGATTCCAGCCAATTTATTTCGAATGTTGGGTCAATATACTGGTTTTGTTTAGCCTTTTCCAAAACAGACGTTATGATATTTTGCGTGACTAGAGACGAGTAATTAAGATCTCCTTTAATACATAATGCAATGATTGGCTCTGATTTGAAAAAATGTTCATCCCAGTGACTGTGTTTGTGGAAATACGATTCCTCAGACACCAAGTTGTATAACAAAAGGCCTTGTTCTTGATGAATTGCACCAAAAATGGAAAAACCTGTATAAGCCATCGACATTAATAAAATAAACACTTTTCCTAAAAAAGGTTGCAGGAAGCCGTAGATGATAAACCATTTAGGATATTTCTCCAGATCACTTTCAACATCATCTCTTTTGTTTGGAATAAAACCAGAGAAAAGACACTGGTGTATTCTCGAATTGTATTTATCATCTTTAACTTTTACGCAGCATAGAAAATGTCTTTTCTGTTCAGTCCTCTTCTCATTCAAACATATTGCAGGGCAGAAAAAGAACAACTGGTTTAGATAACAAAAGAAAACTGCAACACCTATTAATAAAAATACAAAAGTTTTACAAAATAATGAAACAATCCTTGTTGAAATGAACTGAAAATAAAAGCTGACTTAAATTTATAAATACGCATTGTTTCCCTTTTTTATTGACAGGTAAGATATATGTAAGACATTTCTAAAATCATAGTCGAATTTCTCCATTAAGCACTGTATACCTGTATATATGCAAAATAGTCTAATGCTGACAAAGACAGACGTAGCTCCTACAGTGAATGCAAGCAAGTCAGTTACTGATGTAATTGTTATGGCCACTCCGCTTTTTTTCATCATAAATTTGATCCTGTCTTCTATTGAAGCGGTCGTTAAAGATGGGGCCTCCGCAATTCCAGACATGAGTATAAACATGTCGTCGATACCAATACCTGTCGAATACAAATAAATATTCATTTCACTTAAATATTGTCTTAAACAAACCCAATATTTTGACATTCTATATTTAATCCGGGGAAAAGTAATCCCGGTACCTATATTCAATTTGACATCATTTTAAAGAGTAGCTCAAGAGCTTATGTAAAGCCGTTCTTGAAGAGACTGTGGGCATTCTAGATCTATTTCATTAGTCAAAAATGAACAAGCTTCGATATTTGTTACTTTTATCCTTCATATTTCATTGAAAATGGTTGTTTAAAACATGATTTTTCATTGCGTGTACGAAAAATCTATTATTATTATTATTGTTATTAAGCATCATTACAAGAATTTATATCCTGAATTTCATAAACCTGTAGGCACCTTTCATTTACTAGATCTTGACCCTAAACTTCATACAGCTTAAAATTGTTATACTGACAACGAATCATTATGAAATCTGAATAAACTTGAACATTTTGACAAAGGATGTGAATAAATGTAAAATGAAACTCCTTTATCGTATTTTTATAAGATTACGAGACAGACTTAATCAGTTAATCATGCAGCCATCTTGGACTTTCGCCTTGACCCGTTTAATTACAATCCTATGTTTGTTTTTTCAAAGAATGCATACTATTTTAGTTTTTATTGGTTGATTAATATTAATGAATAATCAGGCGACATCATTAGTAATTTTATGGCATATACGAGGAATAGTCCCCCGTTACCTTTTGAGAAATATTATCAATATTATTAATCAGTTGATAATGTCACGGAAAAGTCAATCGAAAGAATGACAATATTAACAAAATATAGTTCTTATAACAATACTGCTTTGTCATTTTGCAACATATGCTGTGCATTTATATGCCAATTGTGTTACACATTTGACTAAATTCATGTAGCAAACAATTTTCCGACATTTTTGGTCTATAAAATACGGGTTTAAACTCAACCAACAGTATATTTAGTTATCCAGGGTTGATAAGGAAATAAAACAACAGAAAAAATTTCAGATATCGAAAAAAACAATGCAAGAAAACAAACAGTTTTCATACGATATTACTGTTTCTCATATAGCAGCGTTGACGCCGTGACGTAACATTTCATCTCGCGCCAAATCGGCTTGATTCAAAACTCGTTCATGTGTGAAATCGGGTTTTCCCCAAATATCTCGAAAACTATTTATGCAATCGCTGTAAAATGTTCAGGATGATGTTTTAACACATAGATCTTCACTATATCAAAAACTGAACGGCACTGCTAGTACCCTTTAAATGGTCACATAAATCGTGGTAATAATATTTGATTATTTTAAGAAATGCTTTAATGCTTGCGATCAGTCTCTTTCCCTTGCTGCCGTGTGTTGTTGTTGTTGTTTTTTTGTTCGTTTTATTTTGTTTTGCTTTTTGTTTCTAGATAAATTCATAATATATTTATCACTTTTAAGATTCATTTGTTGAATACCGGGTATTTTTCCGTGTCTTGTTTACAAAAAGTATGTGAGTAAAAAAAGTAAGTGAATTATAAACTGGTTACCCAGCATTTGTAAAACGTCAGCTAAACCGCATGAATACAGTGAAGAGCTGACACTTTTCCAACAACATGATAAATATCGCCATTAAAAACTATTGACATATTGACGGTATGCAGTTTTGTTAATATCGTAAGAAATGTGTTACATGTACATGTATAGTTTAACGGAATAACAAAAACTTAAAGACATATTTTGAGTATACACGCAATGTTATGTCAGGTAAGAGAAGCGATGACGGGTTACATATAGGTGTGATCTGTGTATAGGAACAAGTACACAAAATCATACAATCAATATTTCAATGAATAAAAATCCGATGATGAAAACATTTCTCAAGATGAATATTCATTGATTAATTAAGATTTTAAGTATGTTTCAATACACAAGACACTAAATTCCATAGTTGTTAGCAAGCAAGCAGAACCTTGCAAAGGTATTATAAATAAAAATAACAAACTAAATTTTGTGTGACATTTTTTCAAATATTGATTTGTTGTATAATTTAACTAGTGCTATAATAAAATAATGACCTTTATCCATTCTTATGATCTCCGACACATAACTTACTAAGCTAAATATATAATAATCAGGCCAAAACAAGTATGTTACGCGAGTATTTAATTTAATCAACTACGCATAGTTTACGTTTACGTATAAGGCGCTGTCCTGGCTATAAAGCGCTTCATTCCTATTTCAAGAAGCAAAGTACAGAAAAGTTATAAATTGAATATTAAGTCCTTATATAATTATAAAACGGGAAATTATTTTTTTTTCGATTTTCACGTAAAATAAAATAAGCATAGTAGTATAATTACCGACGACCAGGAATGGCATTACACCAACAATGCTTGTAAATTCCACCCCGATTATACTAACAAATCCAATGGCTGATCCAATAGCAAGAACAGGTGCAAGTATTCCAGCGAATCCAAGCATAAGTCTATTTCCAATGTTGTTGCATTTTATAAACGATGATGCACAAGCAAACGAAGCGTAAGTCAGCATTAAAGTAAATGTCAGGGAAAAAAACTGAATGTCTCCATTTGTATTATTTTCAAGTTCTTTGCCTAGAGAGTCTGAAGTTGAATATGAAATTTCTGTATAATTGGTCTTTAATGTTTCAATTTGTGTGAGAAAATCTAATTCCCATTTCACCGACGAAGACTTATTTTGTAGATAGAAACGAAGTTTAACTCCTGTTGTTGATACCAGAATCCCATTCTTTGATTTTGAGTTAGCTAGTATCGACGAGAGAAGCGACTGATTGTAATTTGGATAAGTGATTTTGTCTAAAAGAAAGTCATGCTCAAATTGTAATGAAAGGACCACATCGCCGAAGACACTGCACTTTCCAAGTTGAACTGCGCACAAATCTTTAAAGTTTTTTAGAGTTCCGTTTTCGGAAATGATTACTGCTTCCTTGATGAACCTGGCTATTTCTCTAAACTCTTCAAAATACTCCTTGGACTTGATGTTTGTTCTGTTTTTTGATAAAATGATGACTTCAGCATACTTACCGAAATCCGAAAGTTGATAGGGGAGAAAATCTTTAATAGTTGGGTCCGGGTAGTTGTGTCTTAGAAACGAACGGTCTTCAAATGATTGGCTATTTTGAGGGGTGTACAGAACTTCAACATCGTTTTCGCTTTTTATAAGAATAAAGCCCGACATCAGCGCTCCGTTGATTACAATACATAAACTCATTATTAGGATAGGATAGCTACTAATGGCAATTCCTAATCGTTCAAAACAGTTTTCAAAAAATATTTCATATTTTTCAACACAATTTCTAAATTTGTTTTTCCTCTCGTGTTCATGTTCATTCAATTCCATCTTGTCGTTTTATTATTGAAGTTTACCTGAAGCTAGAAAAATAAAATTTAATATATTTTTCTATCGACTACCATTGAATTACATAATCACAGAAAGGGCCAATGTTGCATCTTTAAAGGTCGGCCAAAATCTGAATGTCTGTTGTAAAGTTAGTTAGAGGATGCAGCTCATTATTCTTATTTACGTAAAGAAGATTCACGCAGTTTTATGTTAACTATTTAGAAATTTACTGGTCAAAGTCATGTTGTTCATTGATTTCCCTTCTTTGATAGTGCTAGTTGTTAATAAACATAACAAACATCCTTTAGAATTTGTAAGAAATTGTTTCAAACATTGTATCCTCTATCTTGCCCATAATGTAACGTCAAAATCATCTTGGTTAATTCTTAGAAATAGTGCCTACCTTAGCAAAGCATTTTTAACATCAAAAGTGAAATATGATTCGAAAAAATAACCACATAAGATCGTGACCATGTGCCTTTCAACTTTTGTGTATTAAATTCATAAAATAAGGATGTATTAAAGTAAAATTTACTCTTCGTCAGCACCATTTGAAGCACATCTATAATGATTATAAACGTTTAATTAATGATAATTAATATTTAAAAAAAACAGAAGGCTTGACTATCTTTTTCTCTTATGTATTACAAAGAAATAAAACTTACCTTTTAATCATTTTTAACAACTGATTATGTAAGGTGTAAACGTAATCTCTTTTTTTTCCGACAACAAACTTCTATTTGTTAAAGCTCACAGATCATCAAAAACGTTTCTATTGTACTGTTCTGTTTTTTAACCTCAGCCAGTTATAAAACATGAATAAAGAAATATTCATTTCAGGAATTGGAGGCGGAGTAAGGAATAATCATTGAAAGCCAATCGGATTGCTTTGAATTATGCGTCTTTACAAAACAAAAATAAACTACAGCAAAGCTCGTTCCAAAACAACAAAGAAGTCTTCGTTGCAGCTTCATTTCGAAATAGGACTGTGATCATGATATGAGACAAGATGTTGTAGACTAGAGTTCGTAATAAATTAAGAAAAAAGGCACAAAAAAACAAGAAGAGAATCTGATTGGGTTATTTTTCAGAGAATACGGAACAAGGTTGATAACATGAAAAAACATGCAATTGCAAACTACTATGACAATATAGATTCTCATCTTAAGGATGCTAGCTTAAACAATAAAAAATAATTATACTGGAAATTATTGTAAGATTGTTTCCACACTAAACTAACACACGACATCCCACCTATAAGGTATACCATGGACAATGGTAAGGAGGGTTATGCATTTTCAGACACTGATAAGATTGAATTACTTAACAATTACTTTACATCTATTACTTTCTTAGATGACAGCAACCATGACCTTTAACTATACATATAGGGGGATGTAGATATAAAAACTCTTTTTCAGAAATAAAAATACAAGAGCATGAGCTTATAGATATCATATCTATCATTCCAGTTAATAAGGCAGTTCGTCCTGACTGCATCAGTCACAACATGTTAAAATAATGTAAAGATACCATCTCAAAACCACTATGCATATTATTTAACAAATCATTATCACTCAAAATCTTTCCAGAATGTTGGAAATTAGCACATGTTCTTCCATTATTTAAGAAGGATGACCCTTCTATCACTTCAAACTATAGGCCAGTTTCTCTTTTGTCTTGTATAAGCAACATTTTTGAAAGAATTATTTTCAAACATGTATACAATCATTTACATTCGCAGAATCTCTTTTACAAATATCAAGCCGGTTTTTTTACCAGGTCATTCTACAATGTATCAATTATTAGAAATATACCAGTATTGATAAAGGCAAAATTTGTTGTATGGTGATTTGCGATCTTTCAAAAGCGTTTGATCGAGTGTGGCACAAAGGTCTAATTTACAAATCAAATATGTATGGAATTAGGTGGAAACATGATGGATTGATTTGACAGAACACAAAAGGTTATGTATAGAAATATTTTTTCTTCCGTGGGCCATGTTAAACAGGTCGAGACCACTATATTTTGTGACGTCGGCATAAATGTGCATACTAAATTAGCCATCTGTTTACTTTCATCGAAAAACCAATCAGGTGAATGAGTTGCAAGGCATTGTGGGCTACTACAAGTTTCAGTGTATACAAGGCGTATTGAAAATATATACCATATACCATCAGGCAGGTTGTTTTTACCAGGTCATTCTACAATGTATCAATTATTAAAAAATATACCAGTATTGATAAAGGCAAATTTTGTTGTATGGTGATTTGCGATCTTTCAAAAGCGTTTGATCGAGTGTGGCACAAAGGTCTAATTTACAAATCAAATATGTATGGAATTAGTGGAAAGATGATGGATTGATTTGACAGATTGACAAAACACAAAAGGTTATGTATAGAAATATTTTTTTCTTCCGTTGGCCATGTTAAACAGGTCGAGACCACTATATTTTGTGACGTCGGCATAAATGTGCATACTAAATTAGCCATCTGTTTACTTTCATCGAAAAACCAATCAGGTGAATGAGTTGCAAGGCATTGTGGGCTACTAAAAGTTTCAGTGTTTACAAAGCGTATTGAAAATATATACCATTTTGAATTGTCCTTTGGAAACTCATTTTGAATGATTTTTCAGAATTTTCGAAATTAATATGGACAGTTGTGTCTGAACTTCAATTTCTATGCTCACATTTAAAAAAAAATATTGCATATGAGGACTTATATCAACCTATTTAAATACCCCATTGTCACTGTTTATAAGAGAGGTACGTCCTATAGAATAAGAAGCAGCGAGTACCGTTTTTTCACGTGATATCCCATATTTACGGCAACATTATTAGAATGCGCGTTGATATTTTCTTCAGGGACATTCATCAGAATGCTTCACGGACAAAATACTATAAGCTGCACAGCTTGCGCTTCTGCGTTTGTATATTTGTGCATTTCTACTACCGAGGCTATTCACGTATATTAAAAATGTACAGTTACCTGTATTCATTTCTAGTGCACAATGATAAAGTCACCAGTACACAACTGTGCAGTTTTTTCTTATCAAAACCTGTTTGTACTTCTATGCGTATGTTTGTCAGTCGTTTGATACTGATAATTTTTCAAGCAACAGTTGATTAACTAAAACAAAAGTATTTTTCAATGTGAGCATGGAACAAAGTTATTGATACGTAATCTTTCCTTTTTTACTTTTTAAAGTAAAAAATCAAAATGTACAAACATTCCGGCAAGCAATTAATCATTGTGAATAAAACAGACAAAAACCACGTGCGTCTGTTGAATCGTAAACACGTTGTAGACCGTCATGCATTGCAACTCATTCACTGGATTGGAGAATCTGTTTGACGAAAATACTGTCACGTGTTAAATAATGCTATCCATACAAGGTAGTGTACCCGACCTGTTAAAGAAGGTGTTCCTCAGGGCTCAGTACTTGGGCCATTATTAACTTTTTTGGTATGTAAATGATGTGGCTGAAAATATAATATCTGTATGTAGATCGATTATATGCTGATGACAACTCTTTACAACAATGTTCAGATAATATTAATCTTATTAAACAAAATATTAATCATGACCTCAAAGTATTAGATGATTGGTAAAAAAAAAATGGTTGTTGAAATTCAATCCACAGAAAACCAAAGCTGTATTTTTTCATTTGAAAAATGTACCTCATTTTCCTAATTCATTTTTTGAAAATTGTCAATTGGAATATGTTACTGAACACAAACATCTTGGTATACAGTTATCTTCAAACTTTGGTTGGTTGATAACATTGTTTAAAAAGTTTTCAAAAAACTGGGGTTACTTAAAAAGCTAAAGTTTTCTGTTTCAAGGGATATTCTATCACAAATGTATGTATCTTATTAGACCACAATTGGAATATGCTGCCAAAGTATGGGCTGGTTGCACACAGATGGACATAGAAAAATTGAAAAAGGTTCAATTAAATGCCGCAAGAATAGTAACTGGGCTCACAAGTTTTGCTTCAAGAAACTCATTTTATTTTGAAACAGGTTGGGAACCTTTGGAACACAGAAGAAATAGATCTAAATTAATAACTATGTACACAATGCACAATATACATGCAAAACACTGTACCATATACAATAGACAGTGTTTCAAGTTACACAACTAGAAACTCTCTTGATTATTCTGTTCCAAAATTTAGAATATAACTATTTAATAAATCATTTATTCCTGATACTGCCAGAAGGTGGAATGCCCTATTTCTTAATACAAGGGAGGCAACCTCTATTAAAATATTTAAAAGATGTTTATACAATGATACGATAGAGCCTCAGAAACATCTTTCATTTGGTAAAATGATTTTTAAACATAACTCATACACGTTTAAGACACAACTGTATTTTAAATTCTGACCTATTCCGCCGTAACTTAATAGCCAGTCCAAACTGTTCATGTGGCTTATTAGAAGATGCATATCATTTGTTCTTTGTCTGTAAAAAGTATACAAGAGCTCGGAATTCGCTAATGAATAAGCTATTGACATTACGTTATGTACTCATTATAGATGCACATTTACTGTTATGGGGGATTTTCAAGACGGTACACATGTTTTTGAGTTAATGTGGTCGCTTTTCAAAAAATGTCTGAATTTATACGGTGATATTATATACGTAGTAGATTGTTTATTCATGTAATTATATTTATGTGTATTCATATCTAACGTTATTACTGGCAATATTTATAAAAAAGACTATCTAAGTTATTTAGAATATGTGTCTAATCCATTTGATTTAATCAATAAAATATGTTTAATTCAATTTAGTGATATTAAATTATTAAGCATACTGCATGTTTCAGTCGATCATTGAAGAAGGCAGTAATCCAAATCCAGTGAAAGGTTCATTCACAGACAAACAAACGATTTCTGATTTCAGGACAATTGCTAGAGCATTTTCTTTAATTGTTGAACAGTTTGACAGCAAAAACCACTCAGCTATGTTGAGGAAAGTATCAGAATTCTAGCACGTGTGAGCGAAATCCTAGTACGATACCCCTATCACACCGAAGCTGCGTCCTAACAGCGATCCCACTGCGTCCTTAAATAATGTAAAACGCCAAGGTAAACGCAGTATAGTCTCCTACAGCGCTGTAAGAACGCAACGGCATCATCGTCCGTCGCGGTGGGATCGCCTTGAACATTGAAGAACGCCATGCGACGGCGCGCACTTTCAACATGCACAAAGTACGCGCCGTGGCTCGGCGTTCTGATAAACACGCCGTAGAAGCGTAGTGAGATCGCCGTGACAGCTCTCCAACAGCGCCACGAGAGTTCCGTCGGCGGGCTAAAGGAAAGCAGCTAATCGCAGTGTAGACGCAGTGATAAGTCAATTGCGCTTGCTTGCACGGAGACCTCACGGAGTCCTATGGGATCTCACTGCGTCTCTATCGCGCTCTCACTGCGCATCCACAGCGTTTGAACAAGTTGTTTTCCATTTGCGTTCACACAGCGACCCCAAAGAGTTGTTGCAGCGTTCATCGCGCTCTCGTGACATTTCTTCTGCGTTTATATGACTATGTAAAAGGTAGCATTTGCTAATATTACAAGACCTATCAATGGACGTAGATGGAATTCATGCCATTTGGTTCTGATGTTTTCAAATCTTCTCTCTGTTTTCTAACAACTAATAACGATTTTTTTTTGTAGACCTGACTACTAAGAGTTCAATCCTTTTCCTTCACAAATTGTTTAGAAGTAACTATGTTTCAATTACAATGTACCTTTTCATAAACTCAAAAACAATTTTTAATCATGTGTTTACTAGTTGTAAATTCTTGTTTGTTTCCCATACAATTGTTCAAATTAATATTAACCTACCAAGAAAAAAAGAACGTTTTGTGCACGCAGTCTGCGCGCAGAGCACGCCGTGGACGCGCGGTAAAATCTCCTAGCACGCCTTGAGCGCGCGGCGAACTTAGCGAGAGCGCAGTTAATCGCCAAGTAGAACTCCGTGGAAATGCAGTTAAACGCCGTGGGAGCTCCGAAAGAACGCCTCGGTCGCCGTGACGACTCCACTTTAAAAAAATTCAAATAAAACTGTATACTTTTTCTAAATTGTCCTTGCAATCCTTCGGCGATTCCACGAATTTTACAATGCCGTGAACACGCCGTGGGGACGCAACTTGGTGTGACAGGGCCTTTAGGAAAATTTGCATATGCCCCGCCCCTTATTTATGAGATTTTATGAGATATTGTAATTCGAGAATTAACAAACATCTACCAAAATGAATATCATTACTATTTTGGGTTTGATTGTATTAAAAAATTAAAGATGTGCTGAAATAAAAACTTCAATTATCCTTTATATCTCGCGAAATTATGAAATATCTTAGGCGTCTGATTACGTGTCGATGTTGACTACGTAACATCGGCACTTGCAGATGTGATCAGAATAAACATGTGGACTTAAGTAATTAAGTAATTAGTAATATATCCGGGAATTTAACTCATTAACGACCAGCGTGGACGGACATCGGTAGTGGATTCATTAAACAAGGTAGGATTTATATGTACTTCCCCTACATATTGTATTATATTATCTAATACTGTAGGATGAAACAGAAACGAAGGGAAATTAAATTCCTTGGCTTCGATTTTGTTTACTTGTTTACATTTGTTTTTCATGTAATATTGTGTTTAAACATTAATTTGGCGACTCGATCAGGCAAAGAAAATGTTCTGCGATTCGTTAATTTGATTTTAAAGAATATTGAGGCATATTGTAGCTTTTTACTGGTCTCTTATATCGCAAAATTAGCTCACTGTTCCTCCGTGTTCAAAGAAAATGTAAACAATGGAAATCCCAAACACTCTGCTACATGTAGCACTACACACATTACTAAGAGGATCTGGATTGAATATACATCAGACAAAATTGTAGTTATTGTTTAAGTTAAACGAAATGTGTTATTTCATTTAGCCTTCTTTTAGGAATATTATATGTATGAATAGACAAAATAAAGTGTTGAACTGAATTTCCGCACATCTTGAGAATAAATATTTGATTATGCCTTTTGTAACATTAATAAAAATTATAACTGCCATTAGTATACACAATTATGAAGTAATTTTCCATTTTCATTTTATTTTCAGCACAATAGTTCAATAATTATAACACATTATTCATTTTCAGGGTTATTAAAGAAATAAATGGTCCACTGGAGACACTTTTTGGAATGTTGATAAAAAAGTAGGTACTCTATAAATATTTCTTTTACTCACTAACTTAATGTATATTTGGTCTGGTTTTTAAAAAAATCAAATAACTATTATTTAGCTTATCAATATTTTTTTATTGATATCTCTTAAAATTAAATTTGAAATTGATAAAAATTCATCATTTCAGGCATCGGTTTTCTTATCAACTGCACTGCCTCCTTGCATCAAAAAGACTGAGGATAAGTACAAAGTTTTGGACAATACAACTCGGTTATAGCGAAATTATAGGGACCAATGGAATAGCTTCGTTAAATCCGTAATTCGTTATATCCGTATAACGACTTCGATATTGTAATATCTATTGCGAATTCACTATATACATGTTTTCTTTCACGAGACTATAATTTTTGCTAATTGAGGCTTAAAAAAAAATAGGTTACCTTGTTACTAAAGTTTTAAAATTCAGAGAATTTAAAACTATGTACATGTATTAGAATTTAAAGATAGTTTTAAATTCTCTGATTTTTAAAACTTTAATGTAACATATATGAGGAGAAGGGACAGTTTTTCTACAGTGAAAAAAAACCCCACCGTATTGGTCAACATTCAGATTGGTTTCTTTTTTTCAAAAGAAGGAAGATAACTGGTATGGCCTTTAAAATGTCTTTGAAGTTTTACCTCACAGGAAGATCAGCGCGGCAATATCTGTGTATAGTATACATACTTTCAGTCGATCAAAAGATGTGAATGTCGCAATATTCAACCTTGTAAATTGTCAGTCTGACACCTTGTTCAAGATATTATGTAATTCCCTTTTGGAGTTATTTGTTGTCTTTAGAGCAATAAATCCAGTTGAAATAAATATATATTTAAAAAAAAAATAACATGTATGAATAAACGAAATAATCTTTATAGTCATCATTTTAGATGCGTTTTTTTTTTTAATTATTTAAATGAAGTCGAATATTAAACATGTTAAATACATGTATTTAATTATCCACACCCCCTCCCCCACCAGACACTGATATTAAATTAAGTATGGTGTTAAATCAAAAATGAAATGTGGTGATAACGAACATTGTTCAAATAATATTATGCTCTGTTACGGTACTTTTAATTATAAACTTTAAATTTGAATTTGTTTTGAAACACTGTTTGTTATCACAACATGTCATACATCTACATGCATCTTCTCTTGCACAGCTAAGAATGTTGCCATGATACAGTTACATAGTTTTAATAAGAAAAAACATATCCTCCCTCTCTCTCTCTCTCTCTCTCTCTCTCTCTCTCTCTCTCTCTCTCTCTCTTATGTTGTAACTATTCTCCTAAATGTTTATGGACCAAAGTCAGGAAGACATAAACACCACCAGTATTTTTGCTGCATCACAATCTAATTTTAGCATCTTTTCATTGATAAACGACACCTCAATTAATAGGCAAATATGTTCATTTTCTCTTTCCGTAAAATGTTAATTGGGTACGAGTCGGATAAATGAGAAAAAAAATAGTTTTATTATTCAGTAATTGAAAATAAGCAATTTATATTTTAATGATGTTGAATGTTTATGACCTAATAAATTCCACGAAGATGAATGAGCATGCAGCCAAAAACATGCATAATTATAAACTTTTCTTTTTTAAAACAAAATATATGAGCTATTAAAGTATATTTTTTTTGTAAAAAGTCAATTGGAACTTGTTGCATTACCGGTAAAACGTCACTCCAAGGAGAACGAACTCCATTAGTTGTCATCGTATAATGGCTGCCTTTACATTGAACACTTTAACTGATAGTATGGTTTTCTTACACAATTATATTTGTTAAAATATTAACGTCTTAATCAATGTCAAGTGCTTAACACAATGTCCTGAGTTAGATTTTTAAAGCAAAATTAATTTACTGCATTTTTTTTAAATTGTTCTTTACACACGTGCTCTTCGAGAAAATTACGTAACATTTCCGTATAAAATCAGTTCGTATTGTCATTAGAACAATAAGATATTCAAACAAAGACCGATTCTGACTAATTATTGATATCTTTTGTAAGATTTGCTTCCTGTTTATATGTGATTAGCAGCGTTCAAAACGCATGCAGGTAGACCTCCAGCCCCGGAGGCTTTTACACCTCTAGAAATTAAGCCCCGCCCTTACCCGAACTTTACCACCCGGTAAAAAAGGTTTATTCCCCTGTAGCTAAAATTCTGAAATTCTTATTCCCACCTGGCAAAAATTATGATTTTTACACCTGAATGAGCATTGGGTATAGTTTGTTTTAGATGTGAACTGCCTGTATAAAAATCACCTGTAATATATAGTCATATATTCTTGAAAATATGGATTTCAGTGTTATAAAAATTTAGATTTAAGTTCTATCAATTATTTAAAGGTTTAATATTTATAAATTGGATACTTAAAATAAAATTTTATAAATTGAATAAATATTTTATTTTTTATAAATTGAGTAAATAAAATAAAATTTTATAAATTGGTATATATATATATATATATATATATATATATATATATATATATATATATATATATATATATATATATATATATATATGTATCACAGCCAAGTTAAGTTTTACTGTGGTTTCCTACACCCCCCCCCCCCCCCGCACCAAAATTGACAATACTTACATATAAATCATACAAATGTTTACTTTGTATGTAAATAACTCTCTAAAGATGTAAATAAGCACTGCAAAAATGTGTGTTCTTAATATACTACTAAATTACACTTAGCCAGATAAAATGTAATCAAGGTGAAGCTACAAGGGGCGAGTGGTGCTTTACCACTTTGTCGCCATTCACACAGAACACCAAAATAAAGAAACTGTGAGTGGTGTGGGGAATGCATAGAGCATGGCGACAAATTATCTCAAATAATCAGTGCAAAAACCCACAAATAGGCTGTTATTTGTTACCTATCCTGCAAATACATTGATAACAAATGTTATCGTCACATAACAAAGCCGATTAAGGTAATGTGTACATATGGTCAACGTACATGTAATTCTAATATACAATGAGGCGGACGTATCAGGCGGGGATCCAGAAAATAAATTCCAAAAATGATCGGTTGAATTACATTAAATGCTTTGAAAATTGTTTAAACAATTGCACGGGTCAAAATGCATGATAGAAGCTATGTACAGTGTAATTGGAAACTTTCATTTTATATCAATATATAGTATTACCTATTATAACAAATGAGAGTATAACCCAACTGCCACAAGCAATACATGTCCTTTACCGGCACCACCCCCCCCCCCCCATAAAAAAAAGAAACAACTGTCGTTTTATTTGCTAAACGTGTGTGGTCTAGATTTTTCTAAAGGACATATCCGATTAGAATTGAAAAATGAGTCGTTTAAAACTAATTTTGTCAATATTTCTAGATTCATTTGGTTATATTTTGGTCCATTTGGGTAAATAGATGCTCCAGCGAAGCTCTAATTTATATATAATCAGGCCATAAATTCGAAATATTTTCAAAAATTAATAGCTATAAAACCAGTGGATAAAAAAAGGAAAGCAAGTCGAACTCGATGAGTGCTAATACCTGTGTTGAATGAATGGTACAGTAGGATATGCGCAAAAAAAAGTCCCGTCTACTCTTTCCTTATATTTATTGGAACATTAAAACCGATTATAAGAGTCAAATTTAAAATCAAGTACGGATATATACCTGTTTATCAAAAGTAAAAATACTCATAATTTATCTATAGTGCATCGTTATGGAGCTACACAGAAAGTTTGATATTAATTTGCCGTGCCAAATTAAAAAAAGGCCTGGAAAACGTCATTTTTGCTAGCTAATGTAAGACATCACAAATATCCCAAATCCCCTCACGGAAACGGAAATGCTAGGTGATGAGAGAGAGAGAGAGAGAGAGAGAGAGAGAGAGAGAGAGAGAGAGTCGATGTACAATGTAAAGGTGCGCTAACACCGTTTAAATTAAAGCTTGCTAGTTGGTGTCGGCCCTATCCTAGCTACCTCCTCTCTTTTCCTTTTCTCCTTTAAGAGGCTTAATTATTGTCTATATATGTTTGTATCGAATTAAATCAATTTCAAATTCTAAATCAAAATTGTATTTGACACTACAAAACTCTCTCTCTCTCTCTCTCTCTCTCTCTCTCTCTCTCTCTCTCTCTCTCTCTCTCTCTCTCTCTCTCTCTCTCTCTTTCTCTCATATGGGCAATGGCATTGATACCCTACAATACACTATTCCTATCTGGATTGTTGTCGTTGTGGTTGTAAATCATTATATCCTCTATGGTTTAAAACTTTATCATAACCTAAATTTTGACATGTCGATTATTTCATTGAACACTGAATTTCGTTTCATAGCTAAAACCACGCTCAGTTTTAATTATTTAGAATTAGATTAAACAGATCTTTCTTCACGGGCTGACTTTTACACAGTTGGGGCGAATACACAACGGTTTAAAATGGTTCGGGGGGAAAATACATACAGGACAAACAAAGTTACATAGATTCGCAAAGTCCACAGTGTTATCATTAATTTGATTGTTTATACTGTGTGGGGTTAATTTATCAATGTTAATTTAACCATTTTATAGCCACTATATAAGAGCTATTAAGACATTTATTTGTAGGTAAGAGCATGTACGAATGATCTTAATTTAGAACAGTTTGATGTTGCTAGGATACATGTTTCAGATCCATGATTTGATTGGTTAATTTAGATATTGAATCTCAAATTTCGAATCTTGAATCTCGTATGTCGAATCTCGTATTTTGAATCTCGAATCTCGAATGATCCTTCTCGGCTCTCGTAGATACTAGATTACAACAACGCGGATGTTAAATTCCCTTGCTTATAATTTTCTTTAAATATCGAATATCTCGGATGTAACCAGGCGTGAAATGAAAGACTCATATAGACATCTGGTTATGAAATTCAATGGGCTTTTCAGCTTTCGTTTACAATAACGTAGGTTTTTTTAGCAGATATTTGGATCTAATATAGTATTTTTATTAAACACTGTATGGCAGGAAAATGTAGAAATCGATTGTCTATTGCATTTGATATTTCACTTTCATTTATGTTTTTATGTAATATATTTGTTATCATTAATTTGAAACCCTTCTTCATGCATTTTAGAGGAGATATACTTGTAACCAAAATATTAAATTTATGTCATATAATATTCTTCATAAGATATCTAGACAAACAACGTATCAAACAGTTATTTGTTTAAAACAACAAATGCATCATCGAAATTTTTACCTCTAATGCTTGCAGGTGCTAAAAACTTCAGGTCAACTTAAGGAGTTCTCTCCCTGTTCATGTTAGAGTTTCTATTGACATGAAGATCCCAATTCGCACTGTGTAAAGTTCATTTGACTCTTGTGATGCATGTACATAATACCTAAAACTTTGGGTCAAAAGAAAAAAAAAACTTACATTTGTTTTATTTTGATTTTAGCTACACATAATAAAGCTACGTATTTCAAAATGTAGGTTTGCTGACCGGGAGTTTTTCTTTCTTCTTAGCACTAGCGCATTGAAAATATCCCAATGTCACTTCAAAAATTACCTATATGATATATCATGATGCATATTGATTTTTTTGATAGGAATGTGTTTGCAGTATATTTTAATTTAGATAAGTAAACTGTACGAAGTATGTGCGAGTTATTCCCCATTACATACTATCAACACACGAAAAAAGCTTTTCTAAGCGTTTTGCGTTCCTTACACTTAGTATTTGAAGTAAGTATAATCTATGATCCCGTTGAATTTCGTACATACTGCATTTAGTGTCCAACAATTTTTGTTTGACTGATTTTTTTATCAAAAAGTTTTACAAAATGCATACAATGATATAGGTAAATGAAGCTAATACATACAGTGCTACGTGCGAGGCGGTTGTATAAATAACCGGTATTTTATACGTTTTATAAAATTACAGGCAATTTGTGTATTATTTGAACCTGAAGGTTTCACCTATGAATTTGTGAACAATAGCAAACACTTTACAGTTAAGTTTCAAAGACGAGTGTTTAACTTCAAAGTATAAAGTGGGCATTGTGTTTTGATCAAGTCAAAACAGGCAAATGAAAAGATTATTTCTAGCATTAGAATATTTTCTACAAAAAATGATATGCATCCTTTTCTTTTCCACAAGAACAGACATGGCTACATATAATGTTGCGTTTGAATAAATCAAAACTAAGTAAGCAGTTGTGTCTTTACTTTGCGTACATAATATTAGTATAACGTTTACCACATGCAAAATATGGGGGTTGTTTTGAAACATCTTTTTTTAAAAACATTTTACGAAATATATTTCTTGAAATGTCTTTTTCATATTTTACAAATATCATTTACGGCATTAGCATCTAGTCTAAATTACCTATTGAGTACTTCCAATTGGCATATAGGAAAATCATATTAACATTTGTTACGGGTATTGTATTTTGAAATGCTTTCTTATCTACTAGGGGCATTTTCTCAGCATGAAACCTGTGTCAATTTTAAACAAAGTAGCCATATTAGTTTTGCTTCGTAGCATCGCTTTAAAAAGGTTTCCAGCCTGTTTCTAGATAAAGTCATTCACTACGGGCTAAGAATCGTGAGATCAGTTCCAATCTTTGCTGTGAGTAATTGAACTATTTCATTTTTTTATTTTCTTATTATAACTTGCAGTAATCCCAAACAACTGAAGAATATTCAAAGTCAGGTCTTACATGCATGAAAGTTGTACGGTTTTGAAAGCTTTGTCCTCCCAATCGTAAATTTAAGCTTTTTCAGACCTAGTTTTTTTTTACACGCACTGCTTACAATATTATCAACATATTTAAGCCGATCGAGGTTTTGTGATAACAAAACACACAAATGATGATAGACTGCTACACGTTCTAGCCTATTGATTTGGAAAAGTAGATTTGTTTTTAACAGATAAAAATATAACCTTTGTTTTTGATGGATTTTTTTTAATAAGTAATTTGTTTGGGTGTTACAAAAATGAAAATTTGATATCAAGTTATTTGCTTGATAAAGTTTTAATCAAGCCATACTCAAAATACTTTATGCTAATTGTTCGTTCATACACGCATTATCTTTTTGAGAAGTATTGTATTATTATTTCAAAGTTCTTGATTTTAATTTCCAATGAGCAGACAAATAAATATGATAATATAAAAAAGGGGTATTTGGTATTGATAACGGATACAATATTGTCTTGGAAAGATACTGATAATATGATTAATTGAAATAATTACCGTAGTTTTGCAAGACAATTCACCTAACACGTACAACTACCTAACACTACCTGTGAATTGATTTGCGATAAAAAAGAAATTGTGATCTTACAGTAATTATAATATAAGTATTTTATGAATACCCGAACAAACAAATATCAGCCTGAGAAATAATATCCGTATATTTATTTTAGCGTTTACTGATATACGAGTCCGGCTGTATAAATAATTACCTTCATTTAATTATATTCTAGTTGCAGAATACGTTATAAAATTATTAGTACAATCTTAATAACTCAACATGAATGCCATTCATTGCATTTCCTAAAATAAAATTCGAAGTTATTTTATGCTTAAAGATTTCTTTCATAACTTGTTTCCTCTTGTGATATGAATGATATTGCTTAACATCATTTACAGGTCAAGTACATGTCCATCTGTTCTAAAACGAAATACCGTGAGAATATTCTTAGTTATCTAATATATATAAATGCGTTATGTAAAGATAAGTGTTATAATAGAAAACTTTTAAACTCTGTCCGTGGAAACTTTTTTATCTATTGTGCTGATCGCGATTTCATTAATTCAACACGGTGTTTAGAAACAGGAAGTAATATAGCGTGCCCGTGGGATTTTTCATCTACACAACTTTCCCATAAATAGTTTATGCACAATATATAGGGAGGCATCTCTTTATTTGCATGACATGTTTTCCTCAGACAAATAATGTATGTTAAATAAATTGGTTCAATTTTCAACAAATATTTATTTGCATATACATGTAAAATTCAACGTTTTAGCATAATTCAATAAAGGTTAAACAATGTAACATTTTGTAAGCTTTGAGGAAATTGAGGTAAGTTTTATAATTGAGCAGAACTTGAAAAAAAAACCTTGGACAAAGTCACATTTCATGACATATTTTAACCCTCATAAATCAAAGATTTCTTAAGAATGTTTACAAATAGTTCTAATATTAATAATAATGTATGTAGCTACACGAAACCTCAGAATTTAATTGATGAAAATGCATATGAAATTCTGCACACAGTTTTTAATAATAAGAATTACATAAACAAGCATTGTGTCTTCAAAACATGAATCGAGATCGATTGATGTATTTTCTTCTGTGTTTCCTTTTTTTTGTGGGATAGGACGGTCTAATGCAGCAGCATCCTTTTTTCAACGTATAATTTACAATGGCTGTAAAACTTCAGAATAAAGAAACATTAGATAAAGGGTTCTGAAGAGGAGCCTACTGAAATTCATAACTTTTGGAAATTCAATCTTTAAATAATAGATAATTTAATTTAAAACTTGTATAAAATACACCCAAAGATTTCATTCATAATTAAAGGAAAAAAGATTGACATAATTAAAAATATCTTCTTGCTTTAGATATATGACATTATTTTGAATGTTAGATTATAATTCTACACGTACCTGAAACTTGAGTTACCACATTGTAGAAAACTATCTGAATATTTGATTGTAAATAAATAGTAGAGTACACGCATTTAATCTTAATACATCTCTGTGATTAGGTTAAAAATAATATAAATAAACCAAAATACCTTCGGTGTTAGAAAAAGTCTTCTTATCCTTATTTATATATGTGCTTAAAAGTGCATGGTCACTATTTTGGTCAACATTTATTTTTCTGTCGTTAATGTTAACTGTCAACTGCAAATTTGAATATCAGTCGTCAGGATATAAGCTAGCAGGTCATGTTTTTGTTTACATTTTGAATGTTGATAAGAACATTTCGAGTTGAGACCTAAAATGAATTTGGCAAACGCTCGCTTGAAACTGACTAATAAGCAAAACGAATAAGCGGCTAAAGAAAATAGTTTTAAAAAGAACACTAACAAGTAAACACTAACAATTAAACCATAAAAATATAATTATTCATATTATAATGCAGATAGGATACTTCATGAAGATCAGGAAATGAATTATATATTTTTCAATAATCAGTGATTAAATATCATACATGTAAAACATTACTCTCATAGAAGACAAACAATTCTTTGTCGTTTTAAAACTTCCGAGGAGAGAATCTTCCGATAAAGAATCAATTCAATCACAATGTGAGTAATTTGTGTTATTGTAATTGTATTATAAATTCTAATCAAATTCTAATCAAATCAGATGATTATATTCGGATACGATAGACACTTGACATTAAGAATATATCTTACGACTAGTTTGAAATAAATTGAAGAAAAATACGATGGTTAAATTTTACAAGTTCAATAGTACAATATATAAAGAAAAAAAATAAACCAAATACAAAAGAAAAGTATTCTATCCATACAGTGTTCAGAATTACTTAACACAGGTGTGATTAAGGCTAACAAACAGATGAATTCACCTATCAGCATTGTTTGTTCAAATATGCTGCGTGCACTCGATTGAGCCAAGTTACCTGTAGGTGTGACTTCATTCAATATCTTCAATGTCATATTAGACGATGAGGCACTGTGTTCTTCTGGTAAAATAGTTTGCATTTTACCTTGAATTTTCTCTGGAATTAAACAATGATTATATATATATATATATATAGAGAGAGAGAGAGAGAGAGAGAGAGAGAGAGAGAGAGAGAGAGAGAGAGAGAGAGAGAGAGAGGAGTTGAAATGTTTTACATTTTTACAAAAAGGTACCATATTAGTATTACTTTTCAGTCAAACTAAATATTCTATACCATTGTCAGATACTGTTACAGGACATCCCGTTACATGGTTACACAAGTCATGTCTACAGTTACATGTAGATTGACAACCAGCTCCATATGATGGAGGGGGACATTTCTTACAACGAGTCGGATGTCCATAGAAGCCAACACTGCACTCTACATAACAAAAAAATAATAATATCGTTTTTAAATCAAATTTTATTTTGGGACAGAGTAAAATTATAACGTTTATCCGCTCTTTTTTTCATATTGTTATCTTTTTTTTTTATATAAAATTAACATAGATTATAAATGTGCAATATCATAAAAGTTAACAATTTTACGCACTCACAACCTTTTTAGATATATTTTTACAGTCATGCAATTGAAAATAAAAATAACATTTTAAAATATATTTGTCATTAAATGTTATTCAAAAGTGCCGATTTTTTTTAATGTAGCATGACAAAATTCGTTGATCCTGATTTAAAATAATAACAGGCTGTTTATTTATTTACATTTTCAATATTTTTTAATCAAATATTGGAAGAACAACTCTTTTTTTTGGCTTCAATCAAAATCATGAATCACATTCGTAAGCAAACGGAACGGAAAATAAATGTACTATTATCCTAGGCATTATTAACATTTCATAAGATTACCAAAGCTGAAATAAAAGTCATTTTTCAAAATGATTAAACTCCTTTTTTGAAAAGAATGAAACATGTCGGTTAATAATTTTTAAGTCATTTTTTAAACCTCTGATGACTATATTATTTGCACATTATTTTTTTTTATCAGCATCAAATTTACAAATTTGAAAGCAATTGTTGCCAAACCTAAGACAATATTACAAAATAAACAAAATATGCTGATTTTAAACATTTTATTTAATATGGATCAATGTTGTAATAAAGTTTTAAGCAAAATGTTTTAAAGCAAACGATAATTAGAATTGATATATTTGGGTTTAAGATCTGCAGTAAACCTTTCGCAAGAACCAGTCATATCTTTCAATGCTTATGCCATTGAATATGTATTCGATTTGTAAAATTATTTATTAAAGATACTGAAGACGTAAAATTCATCATGGAAGGCATACTTACCTTCAGTTCTGCTATATCCAACGTTCATTGCGAACACTAAACAAATCATAAAAAACTGAAACAACATCATTTAGCTTTGATACATTTTTGAAAACTGATCTGCTTTTGAAGAAATATTGAATGGCAGCGGAAAAACGGAACTTATTGCCAAATGCCAAACATAATTATGTCACAATATTGTCACAATATACTTTCGTTTGAATATACAATAATTTGTACTTACATGTAACAATACCTTCTTTTTATCTCATGTTGCTGTACATTTAAGAGGGCTTGATGGTGGTACATGTAGGTATTTTTAGACTGTAATAATCTCACCAGGGATAGGGTCGATTACTTTCAAAAGTAATCGATTAAACTACAATTACTTTGGGTTTAAAAGTAATCGATTACAAGCTGATTACATCCAATTTTAGGAGCAATCCTATATTTCCTTCTTGTACATGTAATCATGATTAATTATGATTACTTTTGATTACATTACCAACGTTTTGGGGGAAGAGGGGTCTCTGTTTTGTTTATCTTAGTCTATAAGTTAAATGTTTTTGAAAGAAAAACGCATTTTTGACGGGAGTATTAATGCTGATATCAAGTTATAAATTTTTGCAAGCTTTTTCAGTACACCTTATCATCATTAGCCATCTTTTTAAGTAAAGTAAATATATCTATGTTTACTTCAATCATCAAATAAGACAGTTTTAATTATATTGATTAAACAGAAAACAATTTACATATTATTGACTGTATTGGTATATGTTAAACTTGGTTTACAACCTTGTACAGGCTTTTACTACAATTAACACAACGGTTGACTAGGAACCCTGTTGTATATCATTGTTGTTATAACTGTACTATCTTAGGGTGTTCTCGTTTTGCATACATTTGATAATTAGGTACAAAATAACAGGTGTGAATTGTGTTTAGATAACAATTATAGTCTTCTTTCCTGAGATTTACCTGTATTTTCAAATGCATTTCGAAGAAGAGTTTAGTGTATTATACTGTACATGTATTCTAGTGGTGCACTTTGTTTAGATTGAAGATTTTAAAATAATCTGAATTCTTTAAACGTTTTTCAATTCATTCACAGACTGATAATACAGGTTTATTGTTATATTCAGCTACTGAAATACGCCAAGCACAAGCTACTTGCACATGTGTGTTTTTATTCACAATGTTTAAATTAGAAATGGGAACAAGCCTATCTTAGCAGACTTAAAACACACCTGTATTAACTTAGTTGCAAAACACATACTTACACTCCTTCATTACTGAAATTATACCTTAATTGAACCTTATTAAACTTATATTTTTAATGAACTATGATTCAAAGCATTTTTATTTTACTATAATTGTAATCATACAAGTAATAAAAATTTAACCATGATTACAGTTCTTTTTTCAACGTATCGATTAAATTACGAATAATTGAAATCAGAAAAATGAATGATTACTGATTACTCATGATTACTCAGCAACCTGTAATCAATTACAGATGATGACGATTACTTGTTATGATTACCCTATCCCTGAATCTCCTTTGTCGAGATCTAGGGAAAAATTCAAATTTTCAACACAGACTATATCGAATTTTGCGTTAAAAAACGATTTGTATGGCTAAAAATTCCATGCACTGACAATTTTATGGTACATGTACATATTTATAATTAGTAGTTGGACAGTCTCCTGGAATGCTTAAAGATCAGCATGTTAAAAAGTTCTTTGGGATACAAACTTGGTTGGTTTGTGAAGCCCTAATGACTTTTTAGAAGCTATGATCATGTACCAACCAAATTAACATTTTAACATGCTGTTTATTTTAATTCATCTGGACATGTATGAACTCGATTGGTCACGTGATCAAAATCATGTAAAACCAAAAAGACTACTTATAGTATTTGATCACGTACCATTAACGGTGCCAACCAAAATATATCCCTGTGATCTTTGTAGCATTTTTTTTACTTGCATTTACTCACGAGAAAAGAAAGTCATTTAGAATCATTAGCTTTATCGTGTTTTTATGCTACACGAAAACGGTAATCACTTTGAAGTCATTAAAATGTTTACATAGATTTAAACGTTTTAATGCTGTTACATAGGATCATATAAGATCATCATATACATGTAATCATAGCATATTTTCAAAGAAAAAGACATAGTACAATATATATTAATATTAACAAATACATAAAAATAGCGGCATTTTACCAGTAAATATTGTATTGAAATCAACGAGATATTTTTGTGTTCTATTTGACTATCAAGATGGCATATTTCAGTGTTTTTCTTGTCGTGAAAAAGCAAAAAAAATATAAGTAGATATTCAGTAAAAAAAAATTGACCAGATGCATTTTGTATGAATTTGATATGGGATGGAGACCATCGATATCAACAACTTTGACTTTATCTCAAATAGAAGCAGAAGCATTGGATTTCTAAATGTAAAGTTAATGGTTTCATAAATATCTTAACCATGCATTTAGTTTTTTTTTTCCACATGTCTGAGAGCGGAGAAAAAGATTTCTTGAAAATTTGGTTTTTTCGCATATTTGGCCTCGGCCACGAGGCTGGTAGGGAAATTAACAATTTAAATTCCTCTTATCCTAGTAATGCTTCAAATGAAAATTAAAAATGCGAACAACTGTAATTTTTGTTTTAATGGGTGACTCAGGTAACCTTAAAATAAATTGATGTTTATTTGATAAGCCGAAAACCTACGGTGAAATGGGGCAGGGAAATATTAAACAAATGTAAACGATGAGAAGTAATCATTTTTGCGGACTAAATGTTTTGCCTAAATTTCATAATATAAATTTGGACCAAATTCGTCCCATGTCTCCATTTTTTTCTTTGACATTTATTTGTTTATTTTACCTTTAACGCTGGATGTTTTATGCAGCAATAAATAAATCCGTGTGATGTTGTTTTATGTATAAAGTAGATGGCAAGTCTACTTCAAGTTCTGCTTGAAGTTCAATCACATCTCCGCTAAAGTTGTGATTCTCAACCATAATTTTCGTACAATGTTGATGGCATATATAGTAGGTACAATGCTTGACTAATTTAAAGCTGAGATAAACATGACGTAATAGAATGATTCTTGATATCAATATAAATATACGCAAAAGTTAAAATAACTTCATGGATCTTTTATTATAAGTTAAGGAATGATAACCCTTGCTGAGTATAAAAATTAATGTAAATATCAGTTCTTAATGCCGGTAAATTCTAAACCATGCCTTACAGTTACAGTTATATAAATTAACCATGCTGAGTGATAACTGTAATATATGACTTTTAAATCCCTTCTTAAATTTTCTGCACCTATTTTCAGGTTATTTGTTATCTAAAGAAACCTTGAAAAATATTTTATTGATAAGTCATCGTTAAGATACTTCAGTTTTTATTACTCTGTAAAATTGCATGTGTTTATTTCATAAAGATAAAAAAAAATCCAATAATTTATATTTCACCTCTCTAAACATTACTTTTATTACTACACCAATCCTTTCTTCATTGCTACTTTCACAAACTCCGACAGCAACTGGTCTACATTGGGAAAATTAACTTACGGAAAATGTATAAAAACTCAGTGCAATTGAAACAATACTGAAATAAACGACATAATAAATCACTTAAATCTTGAAAAATATATTGTTTAAAGGAAATTTGTTTTTTTTACCTTCAACGTTGGATGTTTAATGCAGCAATTAAAAAATCTGTGTAATGTCGTTTTATGTATAAGTGATGGCAAGTCTACTTCAAGTTCTGCTTGAAGTTCAATCACATCTCCGCTAAAGTTGTGATTCTCTACCGTAATTTGCGTAAAGTAATATGTATTAGGACCCTGCTCACTGGCGTCGGAAGCAAATTACAAGAGGCCCATGGGCCACATCGCTCACCTGAGGAACAATAGGTATGATAAAGTCAGCTTAATGGGGTCATAATACAAACAATCTGGACAATGTACAATAATACATGTAGATCCTGTATAAAAATCCATTTTCCCCCTTGGAACTCGGATAGCCCTGATTGCTGCCAATATTTACAAGAGCAGACTTTAATCACCGCTCCTGCACATATATAAGGACTCAACGTTACGAAGGCAGGGATGACCGCCCACCTACGCAACTCAACAGGTACCAACGTTAACGCAAGCAGGGATAACACTCAATCTATCCGTACCTGTTCAAGTTTAACCCCAAACAGTCGCTCGTCGTAATGCAATAAACACTGTCCCTATATAATATGTGCCGGTCAAAAATAATTCATAGTATCTAAAAATTGGAAATAAAAAATAAGCAAACTAATCCGGCCTAACCCAAAACTACTTATGCAGAACAACTTATTAACAACTTATATACATTGAATATTTATTATTGTATAAGAATAATCATCACAATAATTGGTTAACAGTGGATGCATTAATTAGAATAATCAAGAATCAATAAATCAAGGGCAATAACTCAATACAGTAATACAAAAAGATTCTAATGAAAAAATAGCTGCCTGGTTCAAATTTATAGTCATATCACATGTTGAGTATTGCAGTTCTCAAAAAGATCCTTTACAATTGTTTATATATGGGATATTTAGCTGCATCAAACTCTGAACCTTCTTGTGAGGCCGAAGAATTGTCCTGGAGCCAAAGTCTTAACAATTATAAAGAATCACCTTGCTGATTAGTTTCTGAGAAGAAGATTTTTAAAGATTTACTCTATATATTCCTATGTAAGACTTTAACACCCCCCCCCCAATGTGGCCTCACCCTACCCCCAGGGATCATGATTTTCACAACTTTGAATATACACTACCTGAGGATGCTTCCACACAAGTTTCAGCTTTCCTGGCTGATTAGTTTCCGAGAAGAAGATTTTTATAGATTTACTCTACATTTTCCTATGTAAAACTTCGACCCCCAATGTGGCCCCACACTACCCTCAGGGATCATGATTTTCACAACTTTGAATATACACTACCTGAGGATGCTTCCACACAAGTTTCAGCTTTCCTGGCTGATTAGTTTCTGAGAAGAAGATTTTTAAAGATTTACTCTAAATATTCCTATGTAAAACTTTGACCCCCCAATGTGGCCTCACCCTACCCCCAGGGATCATGATTTTCACAACTTTGAATATACACTACCTGAGGATGCTTCCACACAAGTTTCAGCTTTCCTGGCTGATTAGTTTCTGAGAAGAAACTTTTTATAGATTTACTCTATATTTTCCTATGTAAAACTTCGACCCCCCATTGTGGCCCCACCCTACCCCTGGGGGTCATGAATTTCACAACTTTGAATCTACACTACCTGAGGATGCTTCCACACAAGTTTTAGCTTTCCTGGCTTTCTGGTTCTTGAGAAGAAGATTTTTGAAAATTTCTTGAAATTTTTCATTAATTTCTAATTATCTCCCCTTGAAAACGGGTGTGACCCTTAATTTTCACAACTTTGAATCCCCTTTGCCTAAGAATGATTTGTGCCAAGTTTGGTTGAAATTGGCCTGGTAGTTCTTGAGAAGATGTTGAAAATGTGAAAAGTTTACGGACAGACGGACGGACGAACAGACAGACGGACGACAGACAAAATGTGATCAGAATAGCTCACTTGGGCTTTCAGCTCAGGTGAGCTAAAAAGTGGGGGTGGGGGGGGGGGGGGCTAGACTGATCCTCAGAAATATTGAGAGAAAAAAACCTAATTCCTAAATCATGAAAATCCTAATCCGTGGGGGGGGGGGGGGGGGGGGGGGGGTGTTAACCTATACTTCCAAAACAAAATATTACGCTAACCTATACTTCCAAAACAAAATATTACGTACCATAAAAAAATTCCCCAAACCATGAAAAACATGATCCGTGGGGGTGGGGAGGGGGGGGGGGTGTAAGTTTGCCTATGACTCCAACTTCTCAATCTTTTAAAGGTACATTAATGAACAATTATATTTCCTGCGAAAAAAAAGTGGGGGGGGGGGCTGAATTGTTAGATCCAACTTTGCAAAAAAAGTGCCCCCCCCCCCCCCCCCCGTTCCGACGCATATGCTGCTTTGTCTGTTCTTCAGTCAACACTTGTCAGAGGCATATGTTCTAGGATTTTCCATCATCTTAACTCAATCAGGCTTTTACGGTACACAGAGAGGGTCGTTAGATAAAGGTTGTGCAGGACCTTTAACAATTTTTTAATCTTTTATACATGCAAAAGGGTTCACAGTGACGTTAAACTACATTTTCATGTTAAATGCGATCATGGTCAGCACAGATATCTTTTAAATGCAATGTTCGTCCATACTCCTCAGTGGCCCAATCGTGGCCAGACTAACAAATGTCTGTAGGTACAAATGTTACCTAGACCTTAAATCAAAGTTCTTTGTGAAATTTAAAAGTTTGTAAGTCAAAGGTAAAGGTCAAAGCAAAATCATCTTAAATCTTATTCATCCAGATGTTTAATATTTAAGCGGAGCCTTTTGTGATGGTCATCATCTAATTTTTTTTCGTTACCAATGCTACAATAAAAACTGTTTTTTAAGTAGTACATATATAATCACAGATATTTCACTTGACTTAAAAAAGTGAAAAAAACTGTCATTACTTAATGAAAACCAGTTACTACAGTACTATCAATATTTTAAATCCAACGCCTTTTTATAAGATATGTGTTTCTTCCAATGAATAAATATATGTGCTCATAGTATAACAGTCTTCTAGGGGTGCTAGGTGCAGATTAGACACAATACTCCATACACATATTTGACGTGTAGTAATAAAATTGCTCGCTTAATAAAAGAAAAAAAGATATGTTGGTGTTGCTCAATAAAAGAGTGAACCAATAAGATTTGCAGGACAGTTTTTTGAACACATAACCCTTGATGATGCTTGATAAATTGTTGGATAACTGAACGTAAGAAAAATTCCTTTGTAAAACTGGACTTATTATTAAATTAATATAATCGAATAAAATTCAGCATTGTCTACCTGTTTACCTGGTGCTGTCCTTTCTTAAAGCTGACATGATTTCATAAATACGCATTACTTCCCTTTTATCTCCGACTACCGCCATATTAGTTGTCATTTCTATTGTTCTGCTCATCGCTACACACCCCCTATATAAGACCGAGAGCTCTTGTCATGCTTTACCGCATTCAGGAATTTCATACACCCGAACACGTTACCTTGGACGAAAAGACTTGTAAAAACGCGTTTTGAACAAAAATAATATGACAACCACTTCACTGGCAACATATATCCAATAAACGACGAAATAAGACAGATTGAAATCCAGGCGCAGATACTTCAGAAATTCCTCGATAGTTGTAGACCGTTTTCTTGTGTATGTTATAACATCGCACATGCGCAACCACACACTGTGGTAGATCGAGTAATGTCAATTATCGCATGGTTTTTATAAACGGGGAGTTTTTGTAGGAACAGATATAAACGTTGTTACTTTCTTGAATTTACTATCATTTAGCTACTGTTTTGGATGTAGTGTCGCCAGGGTTTTCAAGAAGATGCAGACGTTATGCACTCTGTATGAACGACACACGTGTTCGATTTGCATGAGAAGTATGGCAGCACTGTCTGTGCAAAATAATACAGATACCTTGGACATCCTTTCAAAGAATAAATATACTTTGTATTTCATTGATTGTTGTTTTCTTTATTATTACATTTTACTACATGTACAATGTGTAGTTCATGCATTTAGAAGTCCGTGCAACGTGAATGCCTCGATCGAAAAGCAACCGACCGTAACTTTCTCAACCGGTATATATACCCCAGTGGCAGTAGAGGAGCGATCGAAACTAATATGGCGACCAAATGCTTTTATGAATTCATGACAGCTTTGATACAAACAAACAAACAAACAACTAAACAGTTTATGTTTGAGGCCCCAACTGTTCGTTGTGTGAGAAAATCGCTTACTATTTTGTAAAGAAATAAAACAGCATTTGCTTAAACTAAATGATTAGCAACAAGCATAAACAGATGGTCTACTAAATTCATAAAAAAAGTTGTTAGCAATTGTAATAAAACAGTAACAATATAATTCGTATGTACTCAATAAAAATGTTTTTATTCTTGTTTTAAGATACATTTACCAACCAAAAAATCTTTGTCCCTGTATCATACTTGTATCTCGACAAAATATATGCACAGCCAGGTTTAATACTAAAAAATGCAAGTAAGCACATTGGACTTTATAAATGGAAAATAGAATTTACCAATCAGCCAGTTTCGTGATCAACTTTATACATGTACCCTAAAAGTATTACATGTACATGCCTCTCTCTCTCTCTCTCTCTCTCTCTCTCTCTCTCTCTCTCTCTCTCTCTCTCTCTCTCTCTCTCTCTCTCATTTTATCATATAGTTTTACTCTGGCTGCAAATGGGTTTTATGGTTAAAATCAAATGTACAAGAAGAAGAACTGCACCAATACCCCCCAAGACAATGGACACAATTGTAATAATAGACATGCCTTTCATATTCAAGGGTGTTTGCTTCGAATTGGTGCGCACACTTGAGTTAACAACAAGATCAACAAGGCTTGTGCTGCTGCTTTTTAAAATCATATTACTCATCGAAATATGTTCCTCTGAGTCCTTACGTGTTGAAGCTGGACCAACTGTAAAATTATAAAGTACTTTGATATTTTCTGTTTCGTAATAAAAGTTAGTTTTTTTCTTTAGCAAAAAATATCTTTAAAGAATATCCTAAATATTAATTAAATAAATTGATATATACCATTTTCAGATACTGTCACAAAACATCCTGTTATATGGTTACACAAGTCATGTCTACAGTTACATGTAGATTGACAACCTGCTCCGTATGATGGAGGGGGACATTTCTTACAACGAGTCGGATGTCCGTAAAAGCCAACTTTACACTCTATATAAAAGTCAAACATATTTTTATAAAAATGTATTTGTCCGTGCATTTTTTTTTCTTCATGCGTTGACATCTAATATTAGAAAGTTGATTTAAAACAAAAATCAAATTAAGACATGTCTACAAATATTGACTGAGATAAGGCTAAACTTCTTGATATTTGGAACTTTGTGTAATGTATTTTAATTTTTGTTACGTTGTGAAAAGAATGGCCCCTATTTTGTTCTTTTATTACACTTTGTCATTGACCATGTTCGGGGTCAGATAAACGTTAAGACCTTTAAATGACATTCTCGACGTCTTAGAAAGGAACACATTTAAAGCATTTTGAGCATGACAAATGACAATCTCGGTAAAGAATTCGTCTTCACTGGTTACATCGCCTTAACACGCTGGGGAGTCGATTGATTTTCTTTTCTTAAATATATCGTAAAAAAAAACAATGTTGGTGTATACAGTACCGATCAGACCCAACCTAACACCAGAGTAAACCCCAACTAAACCCCGGGTTGACTTTCTTGGGTTTACTTGGGGTTTACTCTGGGTTGACTTTTTGAAAAATTTGGTCCACTCGGGGTTTACTTTGGGTTTTTTTTAATTGCTTTTGAGGTCAACTGTATGCACTGAAGTGTGAAGCAGACTGGTATTCCATCTTACCACCATACTGCCTGTAATTTCTGCCCCTTGTGTATTCCACAATTAGCGTCTGCTTTCAGGGGTATACTGACTGGGTTTACCCCCATGTGTCTACTCTGGATTTACTGAGGGGTTTACTCTGGGTCCACTCTAGTAAACCCGAAGTAAACCCAGAAAGTTGGGTTTACTTTCTGTTGGGTTGGGTCTGATCGGTACTGAATACCTATATTCATAAACGTTCTCTTTAATATAATGTTTTGAAACTTTTTTACCTGCTCTTCAAAAAAAGATAACAAAAAAATTTAAGGTGCAAAATGACTGGCTTAAAACACTTTCGTAGTTATATAGTAGTACACATTTAATGAATTAAAATTGATTAAAAGTTTTTCATTATCCCTTCAAGCACGAAAAGCCAATGCACAGTATACAACCCTTATAACGCAGAAGAGTTGCAAAAAAGTGTGGAGGAATCGCCTCCAACATTTTTGTAACGGCTTTTGAAGGCTGTTATAACATTTTTCCCAAAACAAATACCACACGGAACTTAGTTATTGTCAAACTTTATGTTGGTCATTGGTCCGAGTGTTCTTTGCGTCTATAGTCTTTGAACAAATTTAAACAAAAACGCCTCCATACACAGAAGAGATCCACAAATTTCGAAGTAAAATAATTAGAAGCCAAAGTTTACCACAAATCTATCAATTAAACATTTATTTTTTCAAAGAAACACAATTAAAACCGAGTTAAAATACTGTTGTATGCTATGCTATGGTATGATATGACGAATGCGATTCTATGAGATTGTATGCTATGGTTTGAGATTCCAATGCTATGCTATGAGATTTCAATGCTATGCTATGAGATTTCAATGCTATGCTTTGCTATGGTGTATGTTGTAAAAGATATGCTTGAACTGACTGTAACAGAGAATTTTTTAAACTTTTTTACAAAACAACATGATACTCCAAATCGAACTCCTTAAGTTCAGTTTGCTGGTTTTTAAGATGTAAGAACAGTTTGAGAAAGTAAAAGGTGACAGACGGACGGACGAACGGACGGAAAAGGGTAACAACAATATACCCGAACTTTCTTTAGAAAGTGCGGGTATAAAAAAGTTGCACACGCTAAATGCTTAGACGTTATAATGCAATAGTTACAATTATGTTTTCAATTTAAACAAAAATGATATCTACAATGTGTAAAGTGACTTATCACATGTAAGATATCAACTCTCTTGAATAAACTGTACATTTTATTATAAACGTTAAGGTTCACTTACTTTCAGCTGAAATGATAATTCCATAGTTTATCACAAGATCTAGTAGGTTAATGTAAAAATGAGTGTAAATAAGACAGTGTTCATTCATATTCAGAAAAGCAACTGATAAAGCTAATAAAGAGTATCCTTTAAAATGATTTTTGTGGTGACAACAGGAAAACAAACGCTTGGATGTTTGGTCAATCATGATGACAATCAATATTTTATCATATTCAACGTAATATTACATGCAGGTGTCTGAGCATTATTCCTCTATAGCGTGAGAAAACAATTCCAAATAGCATACTGCTCCATCATGCAAAACATAAACTTGTTTATTTATCTTTATGACAATATCATAGCTATACTTTTTAACAAGTTGAAAAATGTTTCAATTTATTGTAATTGAAAAAGCAAAATAATTTCCGGAATATTATGATAGCTGTTTAAGTTAAAAAAAAAACAAGAACAATTGCATAGCTTTTAAATAATGTAATATAATAAAAAAAAATAGGGATAACATTGCAAGGTACTCATATTGTCGTAGGTCTTTTAAAGAATCACACAAGTACAAAAGAACACGAGTTTCATATGCATGATCAAATGATAAAATTAGATACAATCATTTGTTTTTATTGATCATTTATTCTGCAATTGTCTTCTTCGAGGGTTATGGCAGGGAGCTTGAATAATTGTTTTATTTTCATAAAAAAAGAATAAATCACTGGTTTGTTTTAAATATTGGAGATAAACAAAAACAATCCCAAAAAAATAGTTAGCTGATGTGTAGAAAGAGGCGTAAATGACACATCATTAATCTGTATGAAAATATCCTGTATTTAATTGATTATTGCCAAGCAAGAAAAGATTTAAATTTATAAAAGCACTTTAGCTACAATTTTATAAACAACTCACAAGCAAATAAAACGTTTACTCAAAAATACACTCCATTTAGACAGGTAACTTTTGTGACTTTGTAGTTAATAAATCTTTTGACTATGACGATTATATCAGATGACAACACTGACCTAGCCTTAATATGGAAAAAAAGACTAATGTTCTAGAAAAAAAAAATTGGTTCTCTTTTTTAAATAAAAACATCGTTTTATGTATAAACACATCAGAAGACTTTTGTAGTTTATATTAAGATGACATTTTATTACGATTTGATTATTATAGTGATAAAAAGTCCTAATTGTATTTGATAAGTGAGACTTTATTGTCCAATATGTTATTACGTTGTGAAATATTTTCTGATATTGTGCATAAACTACACAGTACCATATGCATATTTCGAGCACATGTGCTTCGGTTCTGTCAGTACTTTGATTATCAGTGTAACAGATATATATGGAATGCGTTCGTATCTTTATTATGCAATAACCATTTCGTGGCGCCGTAAGGTTCGTTGTAATGTTTAAAGAAAGTAATCCTTTGATCCACGATAGCAGTAAATCGATATTCTTTCTTATAAACGACAACATTATATAGATATGTTCAAAGTTGCATTAAAACTCCAAAAGGTATGTCTATTTGGTAGTCAGAGATTTGATAGGAACTTTGTAAAAAAAAAAAATATAAATATTTTTTCATTAATCTTTCAGTCTGGAATTGTCATCGAAAAAAAAGTATACAAAGAATAACCACGTCAAGTAGAAAAAATGCAGACTGCATTCGTCTTTTTATGGATCTATTTCGTTCCTAAAGTGGTAAGTTCTATCAATAATTTGAGGTAATTTGAGATTTCTTTGACAGATAAATTGTTCACTATCTTACAATATCTTTATGAGCAAATCAAAGAAAAAACATTTTTTTTATTTTACTTAAACATATTTTAATTATAATACATATCTTTCAATCATATCAGTGGCTGCTGTAATTAGTTACCAATTTTACTTTAAATTTTTTTTAATTTTAATTCAGTTCAAATAATTTTATATTATATGGCATGTAAGGTTGTGCTATGTGGCCCCTGTAACGCTTTGTTACGGTACATATGTATGTTTGAACAGTTACGATACAATACATTTGATTCAACAAGAAGTAACAGAGCTAAGAAAGAGTAAATTACCAAATACAAGTTTGTTCTCAAACTGTATTCTCTACATATTACCTTTCGGTATCAAAGATTCTCGTCGTATAAAGTCAGTTTTTTACGAGTAGACAATGACTGTTTTAAAGGGACATAAAATCGATGAATGTGGCCATAATTCAATCAACTAGCACCTAGAAGTCTCTTTCCCTACGCCGAATTGATTTTTTCTTATCTTTTTAAAATACATCATAAGATTAATCTGTATATATCTTTAGAGTTTTTTCTAGCTAATAAACGTTTCTCGTAAGAAAACGTTACCGAATATTTGAATTGTTAAGGATAAAGCACTTAGTGGAGAAAGTCACATATGTTTGCTAAAAATTGTCAAACAATAATTTTTAAATAAAAAAAATCATTAATTAAAAAAATAACAGTTTGGACAAGGATCCCCCTAATGTTATGCACGGAAACGGTCATATGGACTTATGGATGCATATACTTATATCCAGAAGGTTTGAAGGTTATTAAAAACATTTTGTGAAGAAGGTTTCAAATGATGAATAAAAGAAACAAATTAAAAAACCAGAAAGAAACACATACAAAAACAATCAAATAAATTTATTGCATTTACTATTCAGTCATGTGAAGGTTGTCTTGAATCAATTCCAACCATAACAGTCGTAAACAGATGTCCAAAAAACACTACCGAGTGGATCAAAAGTAAGAGGAGAAAACAGTGCCACTTGGTTAACCAGAATTGCACAACTCTAGAAAGATTTGAATACCATTGTCTACCGGACAAATACCATGAAAGTTTTATGGAAGTATGTGCTCCAAGAAAAAATATAGTTGGTGAGTCGACATGCTTATGATTAGTGAATATGCTAAAAAAACTTTGAAGTATTATTATCATTCATTTTAGAGGGAAATGATCAAATGATATTTAGCAATGATCACACTATAGCTATGGTGCACCGATTACCTGATGATGAATGAACAGTTAATATCGTATCCCGCACAAAATTGTAATTCCAACTTATAAGAGAACGTAGAAAGTAAAATATTTCAGAGTAAGTATGCATTTGATATATTGAAACATAACATTGTTTGTTTCATCATCAGGTGGACACTGTCCATTCTATGATGAAGAGGAAAACAGCGTGGCCATGAATCTCTACCAGTCGTGCAAAGGACATACGACGCCTTGCCCAGATTTGTACAATTCAAACGTAGCATATAGATGTAAGCACGATATCTAACCGTTGTTTTAATGAAATGAGACTGTATGATCAACAAATTAACCACCAGCTCTTCTCAAAATTTTAAAATATGAATTGTTAAGCTATAAACTATAATGTTACATAGAGAGATCCATATATTTCATCTTTAAAATTTAAGTATTATCCTATATTTATGTCTCCCCTTTCAAAGGGGAGACATATTGTTTTTGTCGACTTTCTTTTTCTTATTCTTCATTAAGGTCTTCCGTTTCCAACGGAAGACCTTATTGTTTTCGTTATTTTCTTGTTTTCTTTCCTGCACCAAATTTTTAAAAACCGAATATTTCAAAAACGATTCGACGGATTTTCTCGAAAATTTCACAGATAGAAGACAGTAACTATAGCTATGCATACGTATCTTTTCGAATATGACGTCACTTCCGTTCGTCAACGTCGTTAAGTTTACTTTTTTTAAAAATTCATTTTGTCCAGCGAATATTTAATTAATGGTTGAAGATAGAAACTTGAAATTTTCAGCGATGATAGATCTATCTTTGGAAACATGCCCTTAGGTTAAATGGTTAACGTCCGTCAATTCCGGTCGTCACCGGAAGGAAAGACAAAAAATCGATTTTTTCAACTTTTTCCTTTTTTGATGTTTTTCTGTAGGGTTGATAGTGACCCTTTCACTGATTCAGAATATGTAATTTGTTTTAAAGAGGCCGAGTACAGAACGAGTACGCACGCTTTCGCGCAGCGTTTCATTTGTATTGTGACGTCATCTTTTTGCTTGTTTGACGCCATGGCGAGATAGTTTTATCTGCAGATATTCAGCGAAATTTGTTGAAAATTGCTCGTTTCATGCGTAAAATTAATGTTATATTGTGGAATAAAAATAACTGTCTCGAAGTATAAGCAATATTTGGGCTCGGGTCGAAAAAGTGAAGAGGGTTCAGCAGGCCAAACCCTCTGTCACGTTTTCTTAACCCGCCTAAATATATAGCTTAATTCATATATTTCAACACAGTAACCATGTATTTTATATAAATGACCCTTAATATGTGATTTTATATATTTTTTTATTACTTTAATATGTCTGAAGGCTTTAATAATACTATAAAGATCACCTTTTCCGCCTTTGTCAAATAAAAAATAGCCATTATCTGACAAATCTGGGAAATTGGGCATACAAAAATCAACTTTGATAAGACCCCTGGAACAAACCAGGAGGTAAAAGGTTTTTTTTTTATTTGACCATTTGATGCCTTTTAGCAATAACTTTAATATGTAGAACAGAAAAAGAAATCCCTAGGGCAGAAGTTTAAAAAAATGTGCAAAATTGATACATTTCAAGCAAAATCCCATAGGGTCCTATGTTAAAGATTAACAAACTTTGAGATGACCCCCTAAACAAACGGTGTGGTAAATGTCTTATTTTTTAATCTTAAAATAATAATTATATCAGTAGAAATTCAGGTAAAAAAATTCATTAAAAAATCTAGGGCACAACTAATTAGACCCGGCCTCGTTAAAATCGATCAAGGCATTCTCGAGAAACTAAGCGTCAAAGTTCTGAAGCGAGAGTCTGAGTAGCTCAGTCGATAGAGTCGTGGACATGGCCCAGGCGACCCGGGTTCAAGCCCCGAGTGCCGCAATTTTTATTTTACTATTTTTCGCTTAGGTCAACGATTTTATCTTTGAATTAATAAGTTTGATCTAATCTATTAAAAAATCGGACGGAAGACCCATTCGTTGCTCGCAACGAGATCGTGTCTAGTATTCTTCTTATTCTTCTTCATCCAAATTTGTCCAGGCCGTAACTTAAATACCCTTTGACATTAAGACTTCAAACTTGGAACATTGGTAGATGGTATTGAGAAAGAGTGCACGCCACCAAAAATTTTGACCTTGACCTATTTTATTCTTCAAGGTCAAGCTTTTTATAAAAAATATTGTCCGGACCATAACACAAGACTCCTTTAACATACAGACTTTTAACTTGTATCATAGATAGATAGTATATAACCTAGTTGAACTTTACCAAAAATTTTGACCTTGACCTAGAATTTTTAGTTCAAGGTCATATTAGAAAAAACTTCATTGTTCAACTTCTGAATATACTTTGACAGAAGGACTTCAAACTTTAAACGACGAACAATAATAATACACTTAGATGTACTATGAATAATATTTGACCTTGACCTTGTTTTACTCAAGGTCAAATTTAGAAAAAAATAATAAAATTTTGTCTGGGTCATAACTTTAATAATACCCTTTGACATTAAGACTTCAAACTTGGAACATAGGTAAATGGTATTGAGGAGGAGTGCACGCCACCAAAAGTTTTGACCTTGACCTATTTTGTTCTTCAAGGTCAAGCTTTTCATTAAAAATTGTCCGGACCATAACACAAGACTCCTTTAACATACAGACTTTTAACTTGTATCATGGATAGATGGAATATAACCTAGTTGAACCTTACCAAAATTTTTGACCTTGACAAATTGTTTTTATTTCAAGGTCATATTAGAAAAAACTTCATTGTTCAACTCCTGAGTATACTTTGACAGAAGGACTTCAAACTTTAAACAAAGAACAATAATAATACACTAAGATGTACTATTGAATAATATTTGACCTTGACCATGTTTTACTCAAGGTCAAATTAAGAAAAAAATAACAAAATTTTGTTTGGGTCATAACTTAAATAGCCTTTGACATTTAGACTTCAAACTTGGAACATAGGTAGATGGTATTGAGAAGGAGTGCACGCCACCAAAAGTTTTGACTTTGACCTATTTTGTTCTCCAAGGTCAAGCTTTTCATAAAAAATATTGTCCGGACCATAACACAAGACTCCTTTAACATACAGACTTTTAACTTGTATCATGGATAGATGGTATATAACCTAGTTGAACCTTACCAACATTTTTTACCTTGACCTAGAATTTTTAGTTCAAGGTCAAATTAGAAAAAACTTCATTGTTCAACTCCTGAACATACTTTGACAGTAGGACTTCAAACTTCAAACAAAGAACAATAATAATACACTAAGGTGTACTATTGATTTATATATGACCTTGACCATGTTTTACTCAAGGTCAAATTAAGAAAAAGATAATAAGATTTTCTAGGTCTGGGTAACATATAGCTGACATCATTTTTTTCAATTGTTAAATTTGCCCCCTATTAAAATCCTTGGGGAGAAGGGGAGACATGTGGTTTTTTTTGTAAAAAAAACCAATACCCATTAGTTTTAAATGAAGCTCTTAAGTTTTTTAAAAATGAGAATAGTGGAGTCCAAAAATGGCCACGGCCACTGAGCCCTCTTCAATCGATGCCAGTTTATGGCAGTCTTACAACAATGGCAGGTGGTAACCATTTAATTGACGTTAACTTAAGCTGTTATAAAATGGGAAAAAAATCGTTTTATCCACGATAAATAATGCCTATGAGAATACTTAAGGTGCCTATTTATGATAAGACTTTATAACTATTTTTACTTTTAGATCACAATTAGATTACATCGACATGACCTTTAGGAAAATGATTTAAAAAAAAGTATCTCTATCTTTATATATTTTTATCTCTTATTCCATCTGAACAGTCATTAGAGAACGATTTGTTGTTCGGTACGTGCATTCGCTTGGGTAAGTGCAGCACATCAGAAATTGAAAACCCACCTTATTTCAGTTAGGTTTGTTCAAAATACTTGATCCTAATACACACAATATTCAATTGCTTTAATCGTGTTTAGCCCAAAAGAATATATAAAAAATAGACCCAAAGGAATTCTTACTTAATCTGATGTGGAGTTTATGAATTAAAATCGTTTTCTCATAAGCTTACATAGTTTAACAATTAACATTATGACATAATTTACAGCTCCTGTATTGTATCATTTACGAATTACTGAGCCGTCATTATTGATACAATTTCAACATTTTACTATTGAGAGTAAAAATTCATATACACTAGTAATAAAAGAGAAAAACGCAAGTTAGGTACATAAGTGACCATTAATTATATATAATTTATATTGCTTTTGAGAGTAGACTTCAACCATTAATGATAAAATTATTATGAAATAATAGTATAATTAAAAACAGGTATTGGTCAAGTCATATTTTTTTTATTTCATTAATGGGTTCTGACCACTAATACAACTTTATATTATTAGTGAATACTTGATTATTATACGTTACTACAATGCTTCTTTTAGATGCATGCTTTTGTTATTAAAGTGACGTGCCGAAATAGATGCAACTTTTCCCTACCATCATTACCACTCAGCAAACTTTCACTTCAAAGTTCAGTATTCAGTGATGTGACATTTACAGCTTTAATCTTCTTGAAATTGTGTTGTATAAGTTTCTGACATTAGGAATAGTTTGAGAGGACCGGGTTTGCAAAACTTTAGTAACCAAACCATTTCTTGATTTAATCGCTGTCAGTGATTTTCCTAGACGGATTTTTGATATTAACCATATTTTTTTTCAATAACATTAATGTCTGGTGACTGTGATGGCCAGTCAAAACAATCTAAATCATTTTCATTTTTCCAGGGAGTTGTTAATTGTTGTGAAACATGACAAGAGGGATTTTCATTTTGGAATATAAATGGAGAATTTCCAAAATGTTTTGCAATGTCTGGCCATAAACTTTGATCAAGTTTAAATATACTTCTCAAAGTTCAGATACTAATGTCCCCACTCCTGAGTATGTCATACATCCCCAAAACATGGCACTTACCCTCACGTTGTGGCCATATTGACCAATACACTCTCGTCGCTATGCTTAATCCTGAGTTTTGAATACACAAAATCGGTTTTCATTTGATATAACTATCTACGTTTCATTAGAAAAAAAAACTTTTCTCTAATATCTGTCAGCTGCATGATTTTTCATATTGTAACGCCACTGAATACAGCGTTTTCTATTGACTTCTGACATAGTGAGGGTCATCCTTACTTTATTTCTGTTGATTCGATAAGAATGGAGTCTCCTTTAAATTGTTCTGATATATAATTTCTTTGGTGGGGGAGTTGATTAAAATAAATCACAATTTCACTCAGAGTTTATCATTTATTCTTCCTCAGTGTCCGAATCAAAATTGTTTGCCCCTCTCAGCAATCAAACCTTTTCTTTAACGGTTGGAGCTCTTTTCCATACCTCCCCCATCATTATATTTTTTTATTACAAGCATAGAAACTGTAGAATAATCCACAAAGAATATTTCTGCCGATTAACATAATTTTTCATTTCGAAAATACAAATCTATAGCCAGTTTTCTTTGTTCCGCTGATATTTCTTGTCGTATGACCTCCATTGTTTATAATGACATCCCTAGAAATTTTAAACAAGGAAGACAACTAAAACTAGACACGATCTCGTTGCGAGCAACGAATGGGTCTTCCGTTCGATTTTTGAATAGATAAGATTAAACTTATCACTTCAAAGATAAAATCGTAGATCTAAGCGAAAAATAGTAAAAAAAAAAAATTGCGGCAATCGGGACTTGAACCCGGGTCACCTGGGCCATGTCCACGACTCTATCGACTGAGCTACTCAGACTCTCGCTTCAGAATTTTGACGCTTAATTTCTCGAGAATGCCTGAATTACCTGAAAGCACCTTGTTGCGAGCAATAAGTGGGTCTTTCGTTTGATTTTGAATTGATAGGGTTCAATTAAACTGTTTACATTTGGTGCGATTTACTATCATATTAACTTCATTTTAAACTAATTTTTCAACCTTCACTGCGAAATGCAGATTTCCGGAAAACGTCATTTTTAAACGTCAGTATCTCCGCAATGCGCTGTCCGATTTTGAAACGGTTTTTAGTTTTGTATTCAGTATCACTTCACTTCAAAATCACTTCCGGTGACGACCAGAAGTGACGGACTACCTGCTCATATTAAAATTTGATAAGTTTAAAACATATTCTGATGGAAAAAAAATTGTAGATTATTTGATTTAAAAAAATTTTAAAACACAATTTTCCAAAAATGCTGTTTGAGCGGACCGGAAGTGACGGACGATCGAAGTTTTACCTGATCGGCCCTAAACATTCAAAAATCTATCATTCCTGAAACTTTTAATTTTCTATCTTTAATCGTTTTTGCGAAAAAGGGAGGACAAGATCACTTTTTACAAAAAGAAAAACGAATATAACGGCCGACCGGAAGTGACGTCATCAATAAAAATGTACATGATTAAAGACCTTGATATTTTGTATTATTCGTGAAATTTTCATAAAAATCCATTGTATCATATTTGAGATATTAGAGTTTTAGGAAAAATTTTAAGAAAAAAAAGAATAATAATAGTGAAAATTAGAGAAAAAGAAACATAACAAAAACAATAGGGTCTTCCGTTGGAAATGGAAGACCCTAATTAGGTGTGAAGGGGAGATCATACCAAATATATAATTTGTTCCAAGCATCATTGTTGTAAAAAAAAATGGGAGATCAAAGAAACTACATGTACAAATGAGTAAAAAAAAAAGTTCAGATAAAAGTTGCATCCATTGTGGCACATCACTGTGCATGATATCTACAACGTTACCATGTTTTTATTGTATTATGTAGATCAAGAATGTTACACAGACGCACTAAAAAGCACCAAGGACGATAACAATGAAAGTACTCTTTCAAAGCAAGTATTTTTGTTTTACCTCTGATCACAATTTGATGTCGCGATATTTAGAAGATCGTGCAGTGTTTGTGTTTATATTTGGATCGCTGAATAAAACATGCAACATATATTGAAAAACACATAAGATGTAACAAAAACAATCGAAAGTATATATTTTATCATAATCAGAACTAACAAGCCATGTCATGTCATTTGAAAAAAATGTTCAAATTGTAAACGTTACCATATTAGGATCATCCATACCCTAAGGAAAAGTTTCTCTGGACTTACTGGACTTCTTTTTGAATGGGAAAGGGGGTGGTCATAATCTAACGATTTCGAATAATATAATTGAGAAAGCAGGAATTTTGAAGAAAAAAAGAGAACATTATTTTAAAAAAAAATAATTTAAGTAAAGAAAGACCCTGCTGTATTTGAATTTGCAGTTCGGTAGTCTGATGTCATGTCCACTTCACTATGAGACAGGCAGAGAGATGAGTCGTTATGAAAAATCTTTCAATGCAGTCAGATATATCCGTGTTGTTAAATGCATCAATCGAAAATCCCTAGTGCCTTACATGTAAATTCGTTTTATTTGTAATTTGTAAGATCTTACCTTAAAATCTATGATAAACGCTCTTGCATGTAAATGCGTAGCAATTTTATACACCTACCTAACTACTGAATAAAAAAGATGTTTTATAAAATAACATTTTTAAGCGATTGCCAGTACAAACAAGATAACATATTAAGCAATATTTAAAGTTTATAACCAATGTCTACATCAGAGCTTGTGTTGCAATTACCATTATCATCGTAACAAATATTTTAAAATATTTTGAACGCATATACGCCCATCTAAAAGTATTAGAACATATTGCCTTTGTATCCTTAACACTAATTTTAATACATGCGCATTTGTGCCTTGCAGAATGGTTTCAGTGTCAACTTTTGCATTCCACATCCTGATAACCATAATTCAATTATCAATGTTAATTGCATTTGTGTACTTCATAAAGAAGCATAAACGTAAGTTCTTTGAAAAAATGTATTGAATGTATGAAGACTAACATGTATCATAATATACGCATTTATGAAATTTATAAAGTCGTCCGTAAAAACAAATTAAAGCACTGCAAACAATGCATAAACAAATTGGTCGTTAAATTTTGAGCGGTTTGTTTCAAACATATTGCAACGCAATTTTTCAACTAGAATTAAAATAAAAAGCTACATGTATGTTAGCTGCAAACGTATACCATCCACTTTTTTAAAGACAGCACATTTATGTTTACTATATATTCGTTTCAAACATTATCTTGTTTAGGTATACCTAAAGATTGCATTGCAATGGGAGATTTGAGGAGTCAACAAAACACAAAATCAACCACGTCATCCAGACAAAACAGTGATGTATCGATTGGCAGCCAAATTAATACAATGCCAAGCAGGTCATTAAGTGAAAATAATTATATATCAAATTCAAATAGCAGTCTTGTATCAAATCACCTTTAATTCAAAATATCAATCTCTGGTATGTATAAATATATAATACACTCTGCCAAGGAAACCACCAATCACACCAAAAACAGTTATAATGCCCTCACGGAAGAATTTATATTTCATAGGAAATAGTTATATCGCCCTCCTTAAAACTGTTTTTTCATCCTCGTGTGCAATTATTCTACTTATTCATTACATCGGATTTGAAGAGCCAGTTCCTAATCAAGCGTATACTAAACAGCTATCCAACAAATAAAATGTTGGAACAACGTCTGTGATTCGTTTTAAATTAGGAAATAAATATACTTTAATTGTTTAATTGATTAAAAAAATATATAATTACAATGAAAGAAATAAACTCTAGCATGAGCGTGCTGAAAACAACAAACGTCAACTTGGTCTTTACCGGGAAAAATAAAACAGCCTTTTGAAATCCAAGTCAGCCCAATACAGCAACGTAAAAGCACATCATTATTTAATTGATCAAAATTAACAAGCATCAATCGACTCTTTATAATACATTTTTCATTGATTTGTAAAAAGTGAACATTTAAAAAAAGGCATTTGTAAATAAAATGAATTCGTTCGTAAACCGTTTTGGTTTGTTATTTCTTGTTTTCGCAGGCGACAATTCCTGAATATTTGTCCCTCGGTGAAAGGAAAATCCTGAAGTGTTATATCGCTTGACATCGGGCGATATAACACTCCAGAGCTGTCATGACACTCCGGGGCAAATATTCCGGTGTGTCGCCCTCTATGCCATGTAAAATATGTATAATATAACATTTTTGAATACGTTTTCTGGTCAGGTCACAAATGAAAGAATTTTATTACTATTCCCCGATAACTGCATAATCACACGATAAAACAGTTATATTGCCCTTCCTGAAACATATTTCACAGGAAATAGTTATATTGTCCTAAAACTGTTATTAGTCAGCCCGCGGGCTGACTAATTAAGTTAGAATGAAACTGCAAATGCGTTTGATAAATTGGAATTCTAGAAAGGAATATGACAGTCCGTTTATGAAAAATTAGAATAAGTTGGGGTATAAAACTCTTCAGTCTCTAGGTCAAACTGCGTTTCACCAGTCACGTTTCCGTAATGGAAGACTTTCCACAGGTATCGTCTGCAGCAATGGTTATGGGTCTGCTTACATGTTTTTAGGACAGATATATAATGACATTGGTTTGCGACTAGGGACCTTTATTTCAAAGCGCAATCTTTGCAAAGTTACAATTTAATAATAAAGCATGCACAACTGCTGTATATCACTTTATGAAGGATATATACCGATTCATGGTTGTATCTTTGCATACAGTTATAAAAATAAGTGTGAAAACTAATTACACACCCTCACATTATGATTGTTCTGGAAACTATACATAAGATATGTATTTCAAAAGATAGTAAGGGCCCCGCTCCATTGGGTAAAGGGTGTGCAGTGACCTTAAATTTTGTTTCTAAGTCGAAGCTGAAGGTCATTGCAGAAATATGTGAAAAATCCTTTTCTGGAGCATATCTTCTCTCCCCTTGGTCAAATCTGGCGCAAACTTTACTCACAGAGTCTCTATGGTCACAGAATGTGCAGTGATTCGCTTCGCCTTGACTTTTATATGTCTAAACATCATATCAAAACAGAGGAGGTTATTCTGAAACATTCACGATAATAATAATTTATATTCTACTAATAGCTCGAAATGTAAATTCGAGGTGAGTAAAAAAAGTTGGTGAAAAAATGTGGAAATTTTTATTTATATGAATTCAATTTTAAGATGAAAGGTATTATATTACAGCCTCGAAATTGTTTGTTATGAATGACTGTTATTTTTAATGCAGCTTCATTAACTTTCTCCAAAATCATTTCGAAGCGACTCAACATTTTTTTGCTACACTACGGGTTATTGGAAGGCAATTTTACTGTGGTGAAGACCTGTCCCGAGACAGTTGTATTATTCTTACTAAGCAGAGTGTAGTGAATTGTAGGCTTTAAGCTTGGTTATGTAAATGTCAACAATACGGTGTGTCGATGTATCTATTTCGTAGATGTCCGATAGCATATGCAATGCAGGCACGTAGCATCGTTTTTGAAAGTGTGTGGGGGAGGGGAGGAGGTGCAGACTCATCCACAAATTACATGTATACCTTTAACTTCAATTTCACTGTTTATTTCCTTATTTTCAATTCATTTTTTTACATGGTCCCAAAAAGGTGGGGGCGAATTACGTTCAATTTTTTGAATCTGCTGCTACAAGCCTGCAATGTCAATATAAATATAAATATGAAACAAAGTTTTAAGAATTTTCTTCAGCCAAAACTAGATGGAAATTAAAAGGATTTTTATTTCATTATCATGGAAATGAAAATCAAAGAGGGTCATTGAACTGCATTATTGGGAATAATAGCTTTTATGTATCCGTGAAGAATGTTTACGATGCGCATGCAGTATCCTTAATTTATTAGTTTTGTGATTTTTTTAAAAGTACAGTATGATCGATTTTAGCAAACAATCAAAGAGTGTGCGGTGTGACTTTTGTACTTCACTTTGTATAATATATAAAGTAGGTGCAATAAAACTTTCTTTATGGGTTTGAAGATGCCCAATATCTGTTTTATCGCAATCAATCAGTTTGTTACATGTGCGTTGTCATCCCATAAACATTATCTAATATGTCTCATAAGCAATAAACAATGTGCCGGATAATTGCTTAAAGAGTTAACAACCACCTAGCGATCATTGTATCTCACCTTTCAGGTGATATATTTACCTTTCCAAAATATATTCATATAGGAAAATAATTTTTACCATAGGAAAAAAAAATTTCCTATAAGTAATTTGAAATTTCCTACCGGAATACAAGAATTCCTATAGAAATTTCAATTCCGATAGGATTTGATATAATGCGATAGGAAAACTTAATATCCTATAGGAAAACTACATGTCTGAATCAAATTCTTATAGGAAATACCATCCTCTTATAGGAAATATATTTTCTATAGGACATTTAAAAAATCCTATAGGATTGTCAATATTTACTGTAGGAGAATGAAATCTCCTATGGGAATTATCATTTTCCGATGGGATATTAATTTTTAAAGGTTAATATCTCACCGGTCAGGTGAAACACACTTAAAACAAAAGTATTTATATACTCTCTAAACACTGGTTTATTATTTGGTATACATGGAGTTTTCTGAAACTGCATCTTAAGCGGGTGGAAAAATGCTACCTTGGCACTGGCATAATTATCCGGCACAGTGTTAATAACCATTTGTAATTATACTGCCTTAATTGTGGCAAATGAATGTACAAAAGATTGTTTTACAAAAAATAAGTGCATTTTACATTTTATTTTTTGTGCTAAGATTATTCTTTTTTCATTATGATACAAGGTGTGTCATAATTATGTGATAATTGCTGCTGTCTCTTTTCTCAACATGAGTACTTGTGATACAACTAGCACTCTTTGATTTAATGCAATAATAATATAGCAAATGAAATGAAGATCCAAGTCTTGCTGACTGTTTTTATTTAAGTAGATGCATGAAAGATTTGATTTCGACTTTAGTTAGTTTTTATTTCTTTTTTATGATTAAGTTTGTCAATTCCAAGCTCTTGATTGGAGGCAAGGACCAATTATAGTTATTTAAGAGGAGCCTTTAAAAATGACATCGCTCATCAACTATTAACCAAATCTTGAAATTTCAAAATAGTCTGATTATGCCTTAATTGAGTTCTTAAAATATTTTTTTTTAAATTAACCTTTACAAAGATACCATTACATGTATACCTTTAAACGGAAGCATGGTCACGCTTTTGGGAAAAAAATGTTTTTCCGTCTGTATTGTTTACAATACTTTCGTAATGCATTTCTAACTAGAAACTAGCTCGTTGCAAAGCAATAAATTGGTCTTTCATTGCAGCAGCGTCATACTTGTGACGTAATACAAAATTGATTACCTGGCCTTGATACATGTACAATGTTATTCTCTTTAGAGAAGTGGACAGGCACAGCCTACATCCATTTCTCTTCGAAAGCTCTCATATTTTGATTCTGGAAAACGTGTAAATGTCGGAACCCAAATACGGTCTACGCTTCGACTCCAGTTTCCCTGAATTTTAGTAACAGACATATTATTTCTACATTTTAATCATTAATGCATCCATATATTACAAAAAATCAACACTAACCCGCTGTCAAATCATTTTTTCTCAACTCCTACATCCCAGGTTAAAATTATGAGGTCGCTCGCTATAGGTGGTTTAAAAAGTAGAAAATTTAGAGTCGAAACCCCCCCCCCCCCCCCACCAGAAAATATTGTTCTGATTGTAGACTTTAGATTTAAGGTATTGTTCTTATAATTCAAAGAGGTATCAAGAATGGCTTTACAATAAAAGACAAATTAACAAAATACGTAGGTTAAATAAGTAAATAATTGTGTCACATAAAACAATACAACCCTTTTATTTTAATCTGGCTTGTATGCTACATGTATATTAATTAATTTTTAAGAACAGGTGTAATGGAAAATTTGTCACCATAAGAGATGATTAAAAAGGGAAGAAATACCACTTTGTAATTTTGTGACTAAGTATTTGTTTGTACGTTGTAAGATTAGTTGATTCAGTAACATTTTCGACATTATTTTCTTAAGTAGGTTTCCAATTTTATCCGAAACACAAACAATTAATCTGCGCTGACCTAGATAAACAATGTGATACACAAAAGTTAAAGCCGAGAAGTTGCGAAAATGATTAGACAGCGGGTAAGTGTTGATTTTTTGGTGATATATGAAGGGGTTAATGTTAAATATGTAAAAATAGTAGGTCTGTTACGAAAATTCAGGGAAACTGGGGTGGAAACATTGGTCGAAGCGTAGACCGTATTTGGTCCCGACATTTACACGTTTTCCAGAATCAAAATATGAGGGCTTGCGAAGAGAAGTGGATGTAGACTATTCCTGTCCACTTTTCAACAGAGAATAGTACAATGTTAGATGTTTAGACAAGAGACAAACGTTGCTTTCAATATAAATAAGAGTTTGTTTCATGATGATTTATATAAAAAATACAACTGCTCTGGAGCCTATACCATGATAAAATGTACATTGTTAAATAATAATTGGTGTTGAATTATTATTAATAAACAAAATCATAAGTTAAGAGTGACAAACATTCTGGAAAATCAACAGGAAGAACTAAAATGTCAAGGAGTTTTGTTTCAGAAACCATGTTTTCTCAATCTGCTGGATGATTCCATTTGTCTTGAAGTCTGTAAGTTGCATGTCTGACTAAATGTACACGCTCACCCTTCAGCCAATTAAAAATAAACGCGATGACTTTTATTTTTCTATGATCAACTTTCCTTACTTATGTAGCAGTTGTAACGGTTTAATATCTTATCTTTATTAATATCATTCTTCATTAATTATTTGTTTTTACATTATCTACACTTAGTCTCTAAATCTAATCTCACCCCCTGCTGACTCCACACTGACCATTAATTATATAACTATACAGTGTACTGACTCCTGATAGTCAGGGTCCTATAATATGCTCCTGATCGCCATGAACGGATCTTTGTTATATATAGCGATCAAATTTTTTTAGTAGTGACTTACGTAGATAAAGATTGACATGTACACCCAGACTCGCCGCTTGAATTATTAATTTCGTCTCTGTTGTTTTGGATTTACGTGTATATGTGATAGTGTTTATTTGGCTGTTATATTGTGGAATTTTTGTTCGGAATGTTTATATCTGTGATGTGTAAATAAACGGTAGACTAGAAATTCAGCATTATTTTCATAGCGTGATTACAAAGATCATGGAAACTAAAATCATGAAAGATGTTGTACGACCGCTCGGTGCGGCGCTACACAATATACCTTCATCACCTGAACATGGTGTTTTTGTGTCTCAGTTAATTCGATACACAAGGGCATGTTCTTCGTATGGACAGTTTCTAAGGCAAGCTACTGACAAACAAGTTGATAAAACAGGACTATACTGATAACCACGCCAAGGTTTCGTTCAATTTATTTATTGTACACTTGTACACCAGTATGCTTGCAGTAAAAAGCTGTAATAAACAAATAACAGAGTTATAACTCTAAAAATGTCTAACATAGTTTAAATCAATACATGACAAATGACTGTAAAAAATATATACGCGGGGGTGTTAAGGAAGCATATGGGCAATTTAGCGTCTTATTTTGACTGTTATATTCAAAATCGTGAAATTAAATAATTATTTTGAATAAGATCAAAAACTTAGTATTATCCTTTAAAATAGATGTCAGTGCAATAAAATCGGGTTGTACATAACTGCCACATTGGTGCATTATCACGTGACAACTATAAATAGCTTACGTATATTCCTTAACATAAAATGAGATAGAACAACACTACCCCGCGGTATCAAAAATAAGATAAACATACCAAGTGAAAGCAAAACATCTCAGTTTAATCAAAACCGCTGCTAGAATCCTATGTTTTTCCTTATTAAAAAGTTATTTATCCGGTTCTCGTAAAACCTTCCCAACTTTTATAAAGTTTGCACGGAAAACGGCAAATTGCATCAAAACAACACACAACACGGGATTCTAGCAGCACTTTTCAATTTAAGCATTGATCAAACTAACGATACGTATAAAATTTCAAGTTCAATATATACGGGGTAGTGTTGTTCTAGTCGGATTTTTATATTGTAAACAACGACAGAGGAAAGCCTGGCCGAGAAATAAAAGCAAATTCACATACCTTTTAGCGGATGATTGATAAACCTAACATCTCCCCCTGTATTCTTATGTTCAATTCTCAATAAATCACACCACAATACTTTATTAGAGTTCTTAGATTAGTTATATTTTGAATATGTTTACAATGCTTTCCGATCAAATTCACACGACATTCAACTTTTAGTCATGACGTCAACAATGTGTTAATCTACGTAATACAAACTAATTTCTGGAAAAAAATTGTCTTCAGTATTTTTTATTTGTTTTTGATCTACGTTTAGTTGCTTAGATATTTGAATATGTACATAATAATTAAGATTTGTGATTTCACGGAATTACATGTAACTCAGATTCCATATGCTTCCTTAACACCCCCGCGTATTGACTTTTCCATACAAAAACACAATGACACTTAAATTAACTTAATTTCTATAAAAAAAAAGGTTTCGTCATATATCTTTGTTATTAATATGCATTAAACATATTGTATTTTAATAAATCTATCATATAGTTTACCTAGTGTTTGCATATAAAGTCATGCCCGAGCGATTTTTGCGCCAACATGGCTGAGTTCTGTCATACATTTTTTCAATTTCATAAACATCCTAAACTGAACATTTTAAATTTATATAATAATAAACACACAACTACTTACACTGTGGGGCTACATTGATCATCAGCTCCATTGGTACGCTTGTACAAATATAGCCTAAACCGTCTGCGGCATGTGTGCATGTCTCTGTGCACAACTCAGGAATACATTGAAGTATACAAAAAGGGGAATAACTCTTGATATAAAAAGTAGGTCGTGCCAACAATATTCGTGTAACACAACAATCCCCACCTAATATCAACAAGATATTACTTATATGAACAAGCATTTTGAGAGTATTGCATAAGCAATACACGTCCCCTACCGGTTTGTATTATTCTATGAAAGCTACCAAGCACACAACTATTTCAGAGCTATTGTTAACGAGATGTCATGCTTTAATCAGAGATAAAAGAACAGAGGAAATTAAAACTATATAGTTGATATAGAAAAATAGGAAATAGGTAAAATAATACTCTTTATTTCATCTCTTGTAATTTCGTCAAGTCTATTCTGTTTTCGCTGGTAAAAATTTGTGAAAATAATGCACTGTTATGCACAATATCATTTCTTACCGTCTTCTGTACCCCGAATCAAACCAAACAGTTAAAAGCCCAACCCGACAACGAACCCGATTGTAATAATAATACAAAAAAAAAACCTGCCGAATAGATTTACAACACAATGCTTGACACTATTTTATAGAATTTATTTGTTTGTTAGAAATGATAAACGCACGATATTATTACTGACTCTAACTGACCTCGTTTATTCAGTTACACACCGAACCCGATAACGAACCCGAACATTAAAAAATTGGAATATAAAAAATTAATTTTCTCGAAAATATGTCAATCAGACGCTACAAAAGTGTAAACTGGATCTGTAGTTTGACATTTTGAAGCTGTTCAGCAAGTTTCATATTATTCCTCAAATGCATAAAGAAAAAAAGTGTGGAAAACTGAAGTGGGACAGACAGACGGACTGACAGACAGACAGACTGACGGACGCAGAGGAAAGCTATAGTCCCCTCCGGTGAAACCGGTAGGGGACTAAAAAATAAACATTACTGAAATATGTTTACCAAATCATATAAATATAGATTACACACCAAGTTCATCCAGAACATTACACTAACTTCACAAATACTATAAGTGTAAGAATAACATATATCAGTTCACTAGTAAATACAGTGCATAAACTAATCTACTAATAGCACAAGTTTTTTTATTGGTCTTACAAATGTCGCACGTTTTCCATCTTTGGCAACACAAATCTCTACAGTCCTTACTTTGCGTCACTTTCATTTGGATAAACTCTGGTAATTAGACCAAGAGGCCACTGGGCGCGATTAACTGTCAGGTCGCGCATGAGGACAACATCACTAACTTTAAAATCGGGTTGATTATACTGCCACTTTCGTCGAATCTGCAAAATCTTTAAGTATTCATCTCTCCATCGTTTCCAAAATAGGTTAGCGAGATAAATTGTACATGTTTCCTATAATGTCACTAGAGTCAACACACACTATATCTTCTTTGAAGTCCTTCTGTGTCAACAACATTGATGGATAATCACTGGATCCTCTGGATCTGTAGAAATAGGGCATATGAGTCTTGAATTCATGATAGCAGTTATTTCACACATAAACGTACACAACACTTCATGAGCAGGTTCCTTAATTTTGGTGTTGAGTAGAATAACATTAAGGTTTTTTCTAGCAATTCCAATCATTCTCTCCCATGATCCGGCCAAGTGGAATGCATGAGGTGGATTGAAGGTCCATTTGGCTTTATTAGCGGAGAGAAATTTCTTGACAGGTCCAGAATCAACAAAAACAGCATCAATGTTAATGCTGTCTAATGTACCTATAAAGTTTGTCCCACGGTCAGATCGAAATTCCCTCACATGTCCTCGAATAGATACAAATCTTGAAAGAGCACTGGTAAATGATGAACTACTCATATCCTCGATGACTTCGATTTGAACTGCCCTTGATGTAAGACAGCTCAATATTACGGCCCATCTCTTGTGCTAATCCTCACCTTGTTCTGCGCACCATTACATTCCAAAGGCCAAAGACATCTACTCCTACAACTGTAAACGGGGTTGATGGAACAACTCTGTCTGCAGGTAGGTCGGCCATGATTTGTTGGGCGGAGGGTTTACGGAGTTTCCTGCAAATCGAACATTTGTGAATCACAGAGTTAATTATCCTTTTGTCTCCTATAATCCAGAAACCATGCGATCGTATGGCACCTACTGTAAATACTCGTCCTTGGTGTTGCACGTTCTCATGAAATATTCTCACAAGTAAGACAGCAATATGTTATTTTATGTCAATGATGATGGAGTGTCTTTGGTCTGCAGATAAAGGAGATTGGCTGAGACGTCCACCGACTCGAAGAATTCCATCCCTGTCTAGGAAAGGGTTGATTTGTAATAATGCACTTCTGCGAGGTAGAGATTTACAATCATGTAAACATTCTATTTCTTCTTTGAATGAAAGTCTCTGAGAACTCCGTAGAACAAACAATTCAGTTTCACAAGTCTCTTCAACACTTTCTAGAAGAAAAGTCACATTTTTGTCTTTAATCTGGAAGCATACTCTTCTCAGGAGTCTGAACGCACCCATTAGTTTGTTCCATGTCGAGAACTCTACAAATCAGTTGGCGATAAATCGTTCTACAGAAGTTTTCTTAGCCATAGGTTTTATTTCTTTGTCGCTATCAGAGTCAATCAATGAGAAGTCAGAATTTTCTCTTTCTGCACTAAATTGTGGTTGACTTGGCCGAGAAACCCACTTTTCCAACACATCAGCTTCAGATTTACAGATCTGGTTCCAATTTCTGCTGGATTATTTTCAGTCGAGACAAAATTCCACTGTTGAGGCTTTGAATGTTGATGGATAATGTTCACACGCCTACTGACATAATTGTAGAAACGTCTTGAGCGATTGTTCAAATATCCCAACACAACCTTGGAATCAGTGAAGAATTTTACAGAATCGTAAGTTAAGTCCAAATTAACTGTTATCTTTTCGATCAACTCTGTGGCTAACACAGCACCACACAGCTCCAGCCGTGGAATAGTATGTCCTGAAGATGGTGTACTGTACGACAGTCTCTTTCTATCAGGCCAGATTTCCGGATATTCAATGTTTAACCGGACATGTTTTCACTTTGATGTTAATAAAAAAGTTTCCGGATAAAATGGAAGAAGCGTGGTGTTTTGACCTTATGATGGCTTAAAATTTTCATCATAATATCCGTGCCATCGGAAATCTGGAAAAATGGTGCTACTATGGACGTTCCCATAACGAATCCAACGTCGACCTCATCTTGTTTGCTAACTGTGTTGAGGTAAGCGACAGCTGAAATGGCTTTTTCAGAGGCGTCAGAATATATATGCGCTTCACAGGATTTAGCCTCACTTTATGAAATATTTGTTAACATCCGTGGTATATAAATGTCACAAAGTGAATTCAGTGATTCCTTCCACTGAAGCCATAGAGGTTCTTTGTCACTCGGAAGCGGTTGATCTCAATCACTGGTAAGTTTGCAGAAATCTTGCATGATCAGTCGTCCATGGATAACAATTGGCGCTATGAATCCCAAAGGATCAAATATACTGTTCACAATAGACAAAACTCCTCGTTTTTGTGAAAGCTTTGTCTTGAAAGCTTGAACTAAAGGTAAAACAGTTACTGTTCAAATCCCAGGCTTTACCGAGGCTTTGCTACATTGGTAATTCATCCATCCCAATGTTTATTGAATTCAGGTTCTTATCGAGATCTTCCAGTGGGAACTGTGTGTTGATATATATACTATTGGATGCTATTTTGTGTAATCGGATTTTCCCTTGGTCATATAACACGAATTGAGTTTTCTTCAATAGATTCACTGCTTCATAACTAGTTGTTACTGATGTAATTCCATCATCTACGTAAAAATTCTTGTACACAACTACACATAACTTTTTACATCATGATCTGCGTTCTCCACTGTTTTCTGTATTCCGTACATTGCTACCTCTGGGGATGGTGTGTTTCCAACACGTACTTTCATTCTGTATTCAATAAGTTCTTCATTTGGATCATTATTGCGGTAACAGTAAAACCGAAGAAAGTCACGGTGTTCTTCTGTTACCAAAAATCTGTAAAACAGTTGTTCAATGTCAACCATAATACCAACAGCATCCTTGCGAAATTGTAACAATGCACCAGTTAAGTCATTCACAAAATTTGGTCCACTATATTAGATACTGTTCAGTGAGACTCCATGAAATTTCACTGAAGAATCAATGACTGCACGGAATTTTTTAGGCTATTTGGGAGCTATTTCCATTGCATCACTTTCAATGAGATTCTTCATGAATGTCACAAAATGTTCCTTTTTGTAGGATTGTTCTGTAAGTTTACATGCAACATTTGAGCACGTTTATATGCTTGAACTCAATTGTTTGGTAATAACTGACGAGGATTTCTGAATGGAAGAGGTGCTTTCCAACGTCCATCTTGATCTTTCTGAAAATATTTGTCCATTAAATCCATAAACTCCCTATCGTCTACCGAGAGTCCAGTCTCATTGTCATCCGCTTCAACATAAAATACATTGGCTTGTAATTGAGATTTGAAATGTCATTTTGTAACTGAAACACATTAAAACATGGCTTGAAAATGGTTTCACGATGACTGTTAATCAATGTAGTTTTGAACGAAGCAACTGTTTTTGGTTTATGAACGTTTCCTAAGCACACATCTCCGACCACTACCCAGCCAAAGTTCAAACGTTGAGCAAAGGGTGCATTTCTAGTTTCTATGCGTTGATACCAACATGATGTGCTTCAGGGAGATCTCGTCCAATCAGTAATAGTATTTGAGCATCTGGGTTGATCTCTGTAATTGGTAGGTAACACATTTGAGGTTGATGACTTATTAAACCAGGTGTAGGTATTTCACTACAATCATCAGGAATGTCATTACATTCTGTTACTGTCGGGAGTTCCATGGTTACATATCCATCTATAGATGATACAAATCACCCTAAAGCTCTTCGTCCACTTATCTGCTGTCGACCGGCACATGATGACAGTTTAAACTGTTGAGTAGTTGATTTCGGTATACGAATATAGTCAAAAAGTTCTGACTTTGCTAGTGTACAGTTACTTTGATCATCAACAATAGCGTACAAGGTAAGTTCATTGGGGTCACTCTTATGATAAACATTGACGAGAACAGTCTTTGCACAAGATCTTCTTGAAAAACTGTCACCACAAACTGTAGTACATTTGTTGTTTATATCTATTTCCCTGCGGTCAAATCTAGAATGTGTTTCTGGATGGCTGCTCCCCACCGCCAAGTCTAGGAGTGATTCTTTTTGACATTCCATTGACAAATCTTGTAGTGGCTCCATATTGCTTTTCTTGATTGTTTCTGGGCACAGTGTGCATCCCTGTGCTGTGTCTTTCACTTCCACTTTCTGAATAATTTAAATTATCATCACAAGTTTATACACCTGTGTCGTCGACTCACAGCATTTGTAACACAAGTTGTTATCACGTAGTATTTGTTTCCTTTCTTTGAGTGGTTTCAGCCTGAAATTCTGACACTCATTGAGTGTGTGTAGAGTATTATGAATAGGACAATTTGGTAATTCTGCAGATTTAGTTAACTTGACGTTTATTTTCCTGTATGGTGTAAGATTTGTTTTTGGGGATTCTGGTTTCTCGTATGAAAGGCTTGGATCATTCATGGTAGTTGCAACTTCACTGATGAAATCACAAAGTACATAAAACGGAGGAAATGGAACATCACGGTCTTGTTTGAATTTGCTTGCCTTGGTAATCGACTTGGATTGTAGATTACTAGGTAATTTAGTAACAATTGGTTTCACTCCTACTGATGTATCATAATAACTGAAAAGATCACGATATTTTGGGCTTCTTTTCAAGCACATAATTTCCGACAATAAATCAGAAAGTTCATAAAGTTTCTTTACATCGCTATCTGTAAGTTTTGGAAACTTTAATAATCTGTTCTTTAGAGCCGATTCCACCATTTCAGAAGAACCAAATTGTTCGTCTAATCTAGTCGACAACTTCTTGATGCCTTGGTCAAGTTACCTATGGTTGAAGCTCTGATACTTCTGGCATAAGATACAGAAGTAGGTCCTAACCAGGGAATGGGGAGATCCAGTTCCTCGGGCGAATTAAGATTCAAGTCTTGACACACAGATTTGAAGCTGTACTTCCAAGTTTCATAATGTTCAGGCCTGTCGTCAAATGTTGTTATCTTAGACAGCATTAAATCTTTCTAGAGAATATAGTTGGTTGTGAAATTTATGTTGGTCACTTTTCACTACATATGCATGATGTGGAACACTTTCATTCAGAATTTCACTTTTTAGCAGTAATTTTCTGATGACTCTTTGGTTGCTGAATATGTGACAAGTCTGGTATGAGACTTTTCTTTGGTTGGAATATTGCAGGGACCACTTTTGCAGGATGTAATATTAATGATTCAGTTTCTAAATTGTCTTTACATTCTTCCTGATTTATTTGATCATCACATATAGTTTATTTTTTGTAGATGAAAACATCATCAGCATATCTTCTGGTTTGCTCTCTTGAATTAATTATGTAAAGTTCTGGGTCACATATCCTGTCTGATTCCACGAATTCTTCCATAGCTTGAAGTTCAGCATCGACGACAGCTTTTTCTTTTTGTGCGCTTAGAAGTTACAGATCTGTCTCCAAGTCAGTTAATTTTCTGGTTGTCTCAGCTCTTCTTTTCTGTTCTTCTTCTTCTAACTTAGATTTTTGCTTTTTTAGTTCCGCTTCTTTTTTGGTAAATTCAAGCTTTGCTTTGATAGCCTATGTCTTTCATTGCTGACTGACGTTTTTTTCATACTAATTGTTAGACCATAATTGATCACCTTATTGTCTACGGACTTTTCCTTTTTTTTCCCGATTACGACAAAGGGCACACGGCGGGTGTGACCGGTCAGCAGAGGATGTTCACTCTTCCTAGGCACCTGATCCTACGCGGCTATGTTAAGGCTGCCCGATTAATTTCACAGCGATATGTAGAAAGTAACTTGTCTGTACTTCATAAGATATGACGTCATAGTTAGCTTTGACGTCACGATCTGCATTCCTTTCGATCGTTCTTAGGGATTGTATCGTAACGTAATAAGTAATAAAGCTGCCTGGTGTGATAACCGCTGCTGATTTATTACTTTTCACCAGATCTCCAGGTCTTACATGAATCAACTGCAGTTTTCTTAGGACTTATTGCAGACAAATGTGGAATGACCAAAAGGTAATAGATTTTTAATGTTTGACATAATATTCAAATAAAAATAGACCAAAACTCTGTACTTAAATACTTAAAGTAATTTGAATTATTACAGATTGAGTTAAACTTCCGAGCAATATACATTATTTTGCTAAAACAGATACAAAACAAATTAATACATGCAAAATAAGTTGAGTTCACTTAAGATGGGTTTTACAGAATTTTAAATTTATGTTAGATGATGACCGTTTTTAATAGTGTACTAGTGACCTACTTACGGAAAATAAACTAACGTCATATGAGCTGACAACTACTTTTATGATATTTTGGAATTCAAAAAAGTAAATATTGTAGATAAAACAAAACTATCTCTTTAACTAATCTTAAACATGCTATTTCAACTCATTTTGCTTATTAACAAACTCATCAGAAACGTATGCGATATACGCAATTTTCGCCTCCCTAAATGTATATATTTTTGTTTGTATTTACATATACTCTAGGCATGTTGGCGAAAGTGCATTAAAAGGTAGGTTTGTGTTGCATACATAAACATATTATTTTTGAGAACTTTATTAATGTTTAAAAAAAAATTGAACAGAAAAATACAATACGCATGATGACGCAAGTTAATAATGCTATATTTTGCAAGTTCCACTATACAAAACATATATGACGTTTTATATACCGAGGTCTGTTGCAATCATAGACTTTTAGAAAACTGTCAAAATTATTATCAGAATGTATTTTCAGAACGGAGAGAAGACGATTCAGAGGCCATTTAAAAATGGTACACGTGTGGTATACTTGACATAATGTGACAGTCAGCAATAAAATACTATTATTAACCTACCTTAAATGGGTTTTTATCTTAATTAAACAAAATATAAATAAATAAACGAATGCACACACTATTTGACTTTTGAAGTCAATATAATATTGATAGAAAATGGTGCTGTAAATGCACAAGTTTCTTGTTTAACTACATAATGTGATATTTACTTAACACTTTACTTAACACACTCGATGGTACATCTAAATTTTACTGAGTTTGATTTTAACGGGAAATTTAACCTTTAAGTTTACACACACGGAAATCATGTCTAAGCGGCATTTTATTCTGATAACACTCACAAATAATAACATATATTTACAATCCACATATATTTTGCATTTAAAGGTACTGCAGATATAGCACCATAACACAGGCAGGGTACTAAAAGGTTAAATCACGAGTTTTAATTGTGACGTCACAAACGTTGAACGCTGATAAATACAACGTCACAAGCGAAAATCAAAGATAACGCTTGTGGCTGTTACTGTGGCTCTTCCATTAATTTGAACTTACCCATAGGATAATACAGTAATTTTAGGTATAATTCGCATTTGCGTACAACGCAAGAAGGTAAAAAAATGTAAATATAAGCATTAAATCCTTATTTTTTTAAAGATATAGTCTCATAACTGCAACGGTGTGTGCAAACAAATTTTCATAACGCGCTAGCGCGCGTTATTCAATTTTTATGCACACACCGTTGCAGTTATGAAACTATATCTGTCAAAAAATAAGGATTCAATACTTAAATATCATTTTTGTTTATTTAAAAAGAGTGTTGTATTACAGAATATACACAAATTTAATTTATTGACTGAATTTTCTGTCAGTGTTAATTAATAATTTTGAAGTATGTTCTTTGACATTAAAGTGTGCTCGTGTTTGAGATCATTTTAAAGTTTAAACGAATTAAGGAAACATTCCTAGTTTTAATCAGTGCATAAATATAGTTTGTAATTATAAATGGTTTTTATGTGCTTTTTATTTGTAGATATATATAACATCATTTTAACATGCGCAGTTTTCCTTATGGGGAGATCCTCGGTTGATATGCTGAATTTGAAGCAATCTGATTAGCTGAAAAATTGCGTCACATTTGTTTTATTAGTCTACAAAATGTCTACAAAATCGGTGTGTTGTCGAACTACTGAATCTTAACGCTAATTAACCAATCATAATCACACGAATCGGCATTGTTTTATATTTCTTATTTGCGGTGATGTCGACGTGTGTTTCTCTTGCTTGCTATAGTGCCTTAATAGAAGTAAATTTATTTGTGTTTCCACTGAGCATGCTGACTGTGATTTGTAGACTGTAGAGTGAATTGCAACAAGAGGCCAAAAAGGCCTTAACGGTTACATGAGTAGCATATAACCCATACACAAACGTGTCGAAGATTCTCATATACTGTGGAATCATTTAATTTCTTGGGGGCCAATTTTCGTGGATTGCTTAAATTTTACAGGTTCGTGGGGACGGAATTTCATGTATTCTCTTAAACCTACAAGTAAATTCGACTTTATTACCCTAATCAATTAATTCGTGGAGGATATTCATTTGTTGGTGATACATTATGTAGGTACCCATGAATTCCACGAAAATTGAGCCAACACGAAATCTAATGATTCCACAGTATGCGTTTATTTAAGTTTCATTCCGGAGTAGGAAAATTATAAATTTGTTATGACGACCACCTCCCTGCCTGAAATCTTTCAAAAAGGCCTGACTATGAAACCTATAATTTTAGCAAATAACTTAAAGATCATAATAAAGTGCATGACCTGAAATTGAAAAAGGTGCAAGACTCTGATAGAAAATAAATTCCCCATATTTGTTAACTTTCAGGACAGGTTTTATGTGTATATGTTTTCATAGATACACACACAAGGTAGCTAATATACAGGTTTAACCAAAACAAGTTCCCATCCCCCATCCCTAAGGAAGACAAAAACTCTCCCTGTACGTGGGCATTTAAACAAAAAAACAAAAAGCAACAAAACTAAACTTAAAAAAAAACCAGTTTTAAAAGCCATTATGATTTACTAACTTCTCCTCTTCCAGCGTTTGAAGATTCAACCTTCCTTGAAGATTAATCCCCATCTGGTATTTATATACCAAAATCATTTAACATGTATCAATGATATTAGTTAGCCAATTATTGCTTTACTATTAACAAGTGTATGTGTTTATTTAGAAAGTTGAAAAATATATTTGGTTTCAAATGATGAAACTGCTTGCATAACTTTTTTGACCATACAACTTCTTTATAATTACATGATATTCAATGAATTATTACTCAGTATGAACAAACAAAGGAAGATAACTCCATTATGAAGAAGCAAGGGAAGATAACTCCATTAACCCCCCCCCCCGGAACCCTTTCCAAATGCTTTCCCTATCTCTTTACTTTGATAGACAGCTCCATTCTTACTCTTTTCTATATTTATGAATTTACTCATTTCTTTCATTGAAATTCCTGAGCAGAATAAAATAATTACAGAGATATATACCCCCTCCATCCTAGCTATAACGCTTGCCTTACATGTAGGTGACATGAAATATTTATAAAAATGACGGCTCAATGTTTTGTTATGTTTATCCAAATTTGCAGTCAGTTTTAATTCTGTGTCAGTTAACGTTTTTTAAACATTATATATATATATATTAGCACTAAATGACCATTTTTGCCACACCCTGCATTAAGAAAATCCTACCTTACACACAATTTGAGTGTTTTGGCTCCGCCCTACATTCAAATCCCTACAATGGGTGACATGCAATTTAAAATTTTGAAACACAGCTTTATTCTTTTATTCTTTATATGCAGTCAGTTTTTATTCAGTTGTAATAGAGTGAAATTTTACCGGTTTTAATATTTTATTTCGCGAATTTCAATTATTGATGTCAGATTACTTTGCTTTAATTCATTTACTGGTTTTCAATTTAATTATGATTACAGATTAAAAATATTATTTAGTTGAATGCACATAACTTATATTATGTGTTTATTTTATATCATTAGGTATTTCTCTTTGGTATTTACCTGTGGTCATTGCCCAATTTATACAGGTCGGGGAAACTATTTTCTGTGACGTCGGAATAAATTAACATACTAAATGAGGCACAGACGTAATCGACAAACGGACCAATCAGCTGAATGACATTCCTGGGTTGAAATGCAACATGGGTTACTACAAAAAATACTTCGTTTAAAAAATGCGACTTGTTCAAATTGCTTTTGGAAATTCATATTAAATTTGTTTTCAAGCATTTTGTACACTTAAAACAATATTAACATCATCATCTACTATTTCCATGCTCACATTTACAAACAATCATTTTAAAATGGTAAAAATTTGGGTTCATCAATTGCATTGTATTAGTCTATTAGTTGACAAAAGCCTTACTGCTATTGCTGATCTTTTTAGAGAAGACATATTTCACGTGATTTCATGATCCTAAGCATTCGACTCGGAGGTGTTCGTACATTGTCAGGCATTGAAAAGACCTCATGTGGCCATTTAAAGCCTAAGTGTAAATGGTTACGAGATGCGTGTTTGGTGCGTACTCTTGATATTAATCAATGTATTTTTTAGACAGTACTTACAGTTAGTGTCTGCATCTTCTTATGGCATTTCATTTGAGCGAATATATACAAAGATGACACAAACTACTTACGATGATCAATGTACATGCGTATTGATTATTACTGTTGTGTTATATAAATGTCAAACAACAATAAGCATGTATCAAATTGAATTCAACGAATACCACAGTGACTACACAGGGAAAAACACAAAATTTACAAAAATCAAATACTGGAATATAATGACTTGTGAAGACTTTATGAGAGGTATTTCAGCGTTCTATTTAACATGGAAAATCGGCAATATTTGTTAATGCGAGCATGGAAAATCTTAATTAGTACCTTATCTTTACATTTTTTTTTTTTTATAAAAAAAATGAAATATTTTATAAATTGACGTCCCCGCAGTCATTTGAAATCAAGTAGTAAATTAGTCTAAACCACGTGTTTATTGTAAAAACGTAAAAATGTAGTAAATCACATGTGTTTTTTTTTATTTACTGATTGGACAGTTGTTTGCGGTACGCATCGCTTTGCACAATGACAACAATATCCATATAAGGTAGTTTCCCCGACCTGTTATAGTTAAAAATTGTTTATAGAGTCTGGTCATGTGATTTGTTTCGGAGGGAAATTTCTTTTGTCAGAAAGGCTCTATATCGTTTTGCATGATTTTGGAACTGGCTGTCAGAGGAGACAGGCCTATACTGAGAGTGTCTATAGTTATTTTTCAGTTTGAAGTTTCATGTTTGTGAAGTTTACATATTCAAGTGAGCAGGTGTATTGGTTTGTAATTTCAGGATTCACTATTTATTAAGTTTTCCTACTTCATCTTCTTTGAATGAATGTTGGAATGTTCATATTAGTATGATAGCGAGAGAAAATGGCTTGTTTGGGTTTGAATTGTTGTTGTGAAATAAGTACCGCAGTTAAATAAGTTTTAAATTAAATATCAATTCATTACATGTAAATATTAAAGTATAACATATACTATTGAATGCAATTCCAGAAGAGAGAGTGTGTGCATAATACATGTATATCTATAAAGTTGAATAAATACTTGTATTAATAAATTATCTTTGCATTAAATTATCATTTTTCCACAGTTATGAATTCGGCAAATATAATCTTCCACTGGGTCGCATGCTGACTGACGTTTATCGTACTAATTGATAGACCATAATTAATCACCTGTCTACGGACTTTTCAAGGTTTTTTCTCGTTCACGGCAAAGAGCACAGGGCGGATGTGACCGGTCAGCAAAGGATGCCCACTCCTCCTAGGCACCTGATCCTGCCTCTTAGGTCTTCCAAAGGTCCGTGATTGCTATGCTATGGACTAGTGATTGAATACCGAATTGTCCACGGACATTTTTCACGAACATGATATTTCCCTAAAATTAGGTTTTTGGAGCTAGTGCTCTTTGATGACTATGTCTTACTTACTACTGGTCTTAACTTCACTAAACTTACATGGATGGTGCGTATTATGCACTTGACAGGCTTGAATGCTGAATCTGAGCCATTGGTTTTGGATGTAAAATAGGTCCAGCTTATTGAACAGGTAATATGTTGATGTAAATACTTACTTATTCACACTTGCATAGTTGAACTATGTAAATGATTCACAAAGGTAGCTTAATATATTAAGAGTGATCTTGATTTTCTAGATGCTGAAGCAGGTTCTAGATTTTAGAATTACCAAAATTGCGTTCGAGTATTGAAGCTGGTTACAAAATAAAGTATATTTGTTTCTTACCAGTTAATTTAACTATGTATATGTACCTTAAGATATGGAACTTGATCTTGGTTATCATGATGCTGGAGCAAGTATACTTTTTTTCAGCAGTGAAATGCAGGTTTGAATGTTGCACAAAATGCTGTTCTGACCATTTTTCATGGTTTATATAACGTTATTTTGATTTAAAATCTCCCCTTATATATATAATACGCTTTTATAAAATGTTTCACATCTCAAAACATTTAATGTACAAAACTTTGCAAATACAGTTTATATCTTTTTTACTTCTAATAAAATAAACAATTGTATACACTTCTTTCATATCAGAAGAGAAAGGAAAATAGGCTACTGTTTTGCAAACAAAGACATATAAAACAGTGATATCAATGCAGATATGAAATCAAAGTACTGAAGTACTGACGGGAGTTGATTTTATTGATTATCATTTATTTTGAAATCAACTTACCTTGCATGGCAATTAGTTTCTAGTCTGTATTTAAATTACTCACGTTTTTATAATAATTAATTGATGTGTAAACATCATAGTATATAGGAGGCATAAAAAACATACAGGTAAATAAATAGTCTGTACTCTATACATTGTAAACTTGTTGCAGATTTTGATGAGAATGGTTGGCGGAATGTTAAAAAGCTTGGAGACTTGTGCAGCCAAAGATGAAATAACCAAAGGCCCATGGGGCAATAAATACGGACTATCTGATTCCGAAAGAAGTCATGCTTTTGTCAACAGACTATTGTTTAAAATTATTTCTCAAAATATATACATGTATTTAAATATTCAGAAATAATTCAAGCTGTTAATAAAGTGTGAAATTCTTAACAGATTTTAGGATTTCAACCGTATCAAATATCTATATACAAAATTATCATAAAACCAGTCTTTCAGAAAAGTACTCATCAGCATAAAAATATTGTTATGAAAGACTAACTACAATAATCATTCAAGTACATGTACGACTATCCAGGACATCGGACATTTCTCCCCCTCTTGTTTGGTATACCCCTGCTACATTATTATCTAAACTGTCGTCTGTTTTGCAGAGATCTGAAGTGGGAGGATGTCTAAGAGGGGTCGGAACTACAACACAGTGAATCTTATCACGGTGTTTTAGCCATTCATAATGTAACACATCATCTCGAAGAAGAAGCCTATCTTTACAGAACCACAAAGCTTTTGATTCAGGGCTTGTTAACGTAATTTCAAGATGGTTTGTTGTTGTTGATTGTTTGAATTTAACTGTGTTGTTAATATTGTAGGAGTTACATTGTATTCAGACTTGATGGAGAGAGGAAATACATCGTCAACATCATGCTGAAACCTGGACCATTGTTTGCGAGCCCGTTAATAATAGTGATAACCACCATGAGGAAGATATTCTGGCGAGTTTCCAGCTTCATAACATGCACACTCTGGAAGAGTTTCAGGAATTCTAGAAAGGGCATTTGCGTTTAAATGAGAAGATCCACCCAAACCTTTTAAAGAAATATCTTGCGGAGAAGCAGTGATGGTTGTAACCGTTTTATTACCTGGAAATATACTTTCGTCGACCAAAGTCATCATAGCTGCTGTGTCAACAACTGCTGTAGTTTGATGGCCTTGAACAACAAAAGGATTCTCCAGTGTTAAACCTTTTGAATTTGCATTTTGATTGATTTTTGGATTCTGACCTTTATCTTAATTAACCAGTCTACGGTCAGCTAGGCTGGTTGAAATTAGTTTAAAGTTTGCAATTGTGTTGATGAGTTTGTTTGTTCTGTGGATTTATTTACATTGGGTCCAAAAAAGACTACTAGCAAGAGATCTTACATTTGCTCTGAAAGGAGAAAGTGACCTATTCAATGTGTTATGTAAGTCCTGTCTATCAAAGTGTCTGTAGGGACTAGAAGGTCGGGACCCTTGATGGAAACTGTGGTGACATGTTTGAAGCCCTACTGTTTGAAAAATATTCATCAATTGTTTGTTTCATGCCAAATACCATGTCCGTCAATTTTGAATTTTTTTGTTCTAATTGGTCAATATTTTTCTGTTGTTTTGATGCCTTAATTTCTAAGCTTTCATCACTTGTATTTTGCTCTAACATGTCAAAAGAAACCTGTCTGTGAAAATAAGCCTTGCTGGCACCATAAACAGCTTGTTGGTTTGAAATTGATGTTTTTATCATGTCTAAAGCCTCGTGGATGTTTTTAGGATTTTTTCCCATAACCGACCTAGCAGCTTCTTTTTCTCTACAACCCCTAATGAAACTTTCTGTCGAGATTTGATCTACTGCTTTCCTACCTGACTCACTATAGCCATCTTTTGTTATGAAATGAACCCTTTGTGCAAATTCTTGTAGTGATTTGTCTTCATATTGTTTTATAAACTGAAGCTTTCTTCTTGCAGAGATAGGATTGTTTTTGTTGTTTAATTGTCTGCTCATGTCCTTCTTGATGTGTCGGTACTTCTCTAACTTTTGTTTGCATACATATTCTAAAGCTGACCCTTCTAAGCAACCAAGTTGCTTGTCTGTTCTCTTTCTCTTGCTCCAGTCTTTTCTCTCAGCCAATCTTAAAACTGTGTGATGAAAGTGTCCCAACTGATTGTACCATCCCCCCTGAATGTGTTCATCTTTGATGTTTGACTACGACTTTTGTGTTTGTGTCTTCTGTGTGTATGTACATGTGTGTCATCTTCTGAACTACTGCTGGATTAAGACCTTAAAGATGAGTCATAAGAGGATGATGATGAAGAAATATGTCGTGACTGTATGTGTGTTTTTCTTCCCCTATTTGCATGATCATTTTGTCTGTGCCTGAAATCGTGTAATTTATCTTGCAATTCGTGTTTGGCTGGTGCATGTTTTGGGGTGTAAATTCCGTCTGCTGGAATTGCATCTAACAATTTTCTTTGTTTTCTTTGTTCCTCTAATTCATGTTCTACATTCATTCTTCTCTCTCTCTCTCTCTCTCTCTCTCTCTCTCTCTCTCTCTCTCTCTCTCTCTCTCTCAAGCTGTAGCTCTGCACTAAGAGTACTTAATTAAACATCTAATCCATCTCTTCTCTCATTTTCGTTATCTAAATCAAATGTATCTTGATCTTTAGAACCAAATGAAACAAGACCTTTCTTTTCCCACTCTACCCATTTTTTCTTTGAAATAATTGTGTATTTTGCCAAAATGATTGGGTCTAATTGCGGGACATTTTTTCTGACATTTATTATGTCCTCAACGTCGTAACGGGTAATTGGTAATTCTGAAATTTCGAATTCCGAAGCAGATGGCAATTTTATTGTGCCCATTGCTTGATTGTACTGTTTAATTAATAAGCCTATATATAAACGGGCAAAAAAGCAAAGAGGAAACGGATCAAAAAAAAAATTAGTTTCACTTGTTGTGTAAACAACCGTCAAACTATATTTGTTAAACGAAAAATCCTAATAAAGTACAAAAGGAAAAAAAACGATCTTTGCGTTGTATTTTTGAATTTAGCGCCCAAATGGGAAAGTACGGGAAATGCGTAACTAAAGTAAATATTGAAAACAGTGAACTAATTTTTATCCTCGTCGCCATTGTTATATTTGTAAATATAGATCTACACTAAAGCTTACCAAAAGGTCAGCGGTAGATGGTCCAGGTCCTCAGTCATAAGAAATACGTCTGCACGTCTCCAGGACAAGGGAATAAAGGCGCTGATGAGTGTTCACTGTAATTGAGCTCTTTTGATAAGTGGCACCGAGCCCGACGTAAATACAACTGTTTACATTATTATATAAAATCTGACTACTAGTATTTTCAAAGTGTTTATTGATAAGTTTCCTTGAAAAACAATGCTCCAGCATACATTACTTTGAATTTTTCTATTATTTTCAAGAACTTAGTTTTGTCAGCGGTGATGATTTGTCCAAACACTGTTTCACTTTCGGTTTCCCAGAGTAACTGCATAGGAGAGTTGATTAAAATCAACTCCCAAAAACGTATAGTAAGGAATACTAAACGATGGTCATGTGTTCCAGATGTGCTGTCTTGTGTAACAAAGCCAATGAGTTTATAAAACCGTCTACCTATATTCGACAAAGGAAATCAAGGTCAGCTGAAAACTAATATAGAGAACATATCTTATGTATAGTTGTAAAATAACGCTAAAGCGATTATTATTTTTTCCAATTTGTGTGCGTGTTTGTTGGAAAAGTGTTAATTCGTGGTATTTACATTAGAAGAAAATAGAGCTAAGACGGTTCAAATATGGTACCTATTTCTTATCGGCTGTAAATGCATTTGACTTCAAATATATGATTATTCAAGAAAACAACCTATATTCAGTAAAAATAATGTGACCGAGATGATAGTTTAATAAAAACTTATCGTTTGATTAAAAAACCCTGTCATAAATCTAATCAGACTGAGGTTATTTTTGAGGATATTTTGGGAGATGGAGTCAGCTTATCTGGCAAGTTTGACATTGTGTTTAGATGAGCTATCGTGTATTATTTAAATGCAATGTACTCTATTAACATACCATGCGTCGTTGATGACAGTGAGCATTTCTTTAGTTCAAGATGATGTTATCTTACTCACACCGTAGAACCGCTCTGAATCATTTCATTCAAGTGCCGTGTGATACATTCAAAATTGTTTATTTACTTGGACAGAAGACGTTCACTTAGGAAAGAAATGTTCTTTATTAATAATCTTAAACAAATATTAATCTTATAATATCTGGTTTAAAGTAGATTTAATATATAGTTGCTTTTTACGGTGTGTTACTGTATTTCTTAATAACCAAATGTCATACAAAGTGAAATAAAAAGAAAATTATACATACCTTAATTTTTCTAAATTCAAATACTGAGAATAAAATACTATTTCCTCAAAAATCAACGCGTAAATTGTTCTATACCCGGTACTAGATTACAACAACGCGGATGTTGAATTCCCTTGCTTTTGATTTTCTTTAAATATCGAATATCTCGGATGTAACCAGGCGTGAAATGAAACACTCATTAAGACATCTGGTTATGACATTTAATGGGGTTTTCAGCATAAGTTTACAATAACATAGGGTTTTCTGTAGTAGAACTGTAGCTCTCCGGGAAAAAAAATATTGATAGACCGGAGAGCTACAGGGCCACCCAGTGAAAAAATTGTATATTTATTGCGCAGAAAAACGTGCGCTAGTTTTGGACTGATTTACCTTATTTATACGTAAATTCTGTGAAAACAATTAGTACCATTAAATTCTTCATGCATTTTACTACTGATATCTATCTATCTATCTATTAGGAATGTCAACAAGTACTCGACTGTCGCTCGGTCACATCGATCATCAACTAAAATGTTCTTTGTCGATTATTCGTAATAAAGTTATAAAGTTAATAGCACTTAAAAATATTATTTATTTTTTCCTAACGTGGCATCTATTTAGCTATGAATGTAAAAAAAACGTTATTCATTTCTTGGCATGTTTGATCCGTTTATTACACCCTTTAAAATTGTTGTCCTTAGTGTACTATTGAAGCGGTTAGTAATTGAGCTCCTTCGATTTACTTAGGCAGGCATGTACTTAGGAAGAATCTGTGTTTCTTCTAATCAGTTATTTTTTGGATTATATATTTGCATAAATAAAAATTGAATCAATTTCAATAATTTTCTCAAGGCATTTGTTTGTTTGGTTTTTTTTTTATAAAAATTAATCTTTGATGATTGATTCGACACGGACATTTATTTGATTTTAATTGAACAGGTCACATTCGATTTGCTTAAGATGATTTGGAGCCCAATTATGTTTAAGCTTTAGAAGAAAAAGGAAAAGCCAGAACATTTTGATAAAATACTTTTCAATCTTTCTTAAATCAAATATATTAAGTGTACATCATCTTCCGTTTTTCTTTTTTTTTTTTTTTAGTGTAAGATATTAATACGTAGGTGCCATTAGCATTATTTTATTCAAAAAGGACACACAATGCAAAATAAATCATTGAGTACTCGAATATCGCTCGACTAAAGCCTCCAATTAATCGACTTAGCTAACGGAGTAAAATTGACATTCCTAATATTTATATTGTAATAATTCTGGAACACATTCATGAACACTTTTTTTCAAATAATTCCAATCTTAGTTCAATATACAATGATCAAGCCACAGAATCCGTAAAGGTTATACAGAAGTATTCAGAATCCTTTACGCAAAAAAGAAAAAAAAAAAAAAAAAAGAAAAGTAGTAAATTGAAATTTTTTTTTAAAACAGTAACACATAAATAAAAATATAATTAAGTGTCGTTTCTTTGAACAATTTAGAATTCATGTAATAGCTTTTATGTACGTATGTATGCAGATTTTTAGATGTAATAATATCTATGTTTTATCTGTTTTGTGATTTTGTCATGGTATACTCTGATTTATATGATAATTTAAGCAGCCAATCAGGGAATGTGCGATGTGATTATTGTACGTCACTTTATATTGTATAATTCGTATATATAGATGATATATAACCTTCTTTATAGTTTTGAAGAATTGTTTTATCACAAGCAATTAGTTATGGTGTATACCTTTAAACATGATCAAACATGACTCAAAAGCAATGGTAAATATAAAAATAATGCCATAATTGTGATAAATGGCCGAATTAAAGATTGTTTTCCAAACAAAAGTTCATGTTAGAGATTATCATTCATTCTTAAATTATTCTGCTTTCATTGTGATACAAGGTGTGTTATAATTATGTGATAAAGACTGCTTCCCTTGTTTCTAAGCATAAATACTTGTCATTCAACTACTACACTTAGGTTTAATGAAATAATGATATATTAAATGAAATGACAGATCCAAGTCGTGCTGACTACTTTTCATTAAATAGATGTATGGAAGATCTGCTCTCGATTTAAGTTAGTTTTGTATTTCTTTTTTATGATTTATTAATAGTTTGGCTAATACCAACGCTTGATTGTTGGCAAGAACTAAGTCTCGTTCTTTAAGACGATACTTTAAAAATTAATATGCCTATCACAATTTGCAATTTTATGCCTATCATTTCAAGAGCAGGGCCGCAAGGAAGACGTCGAAGTTGACGTGGGACGTGCACTATTTCAATTACTATTACTAATTGAAAAAGACACTCAAAACACTGTTGCTGTTTTGGCAAGAGGGTTTAGAAGCAAAATCGGGACACGTCGATTTTAGCCAATTTACCTGTATTTTGCACAATTAAATCGTATATAGGGTATAACATTACGCAAACTATTATGTTCATAATTTCATGTAGATTATGCATTATATTTAATTCTTTCATACTTAATTTTCTTTAACTTATGATAGAATTTTATATTCGTTTTGAAGTCTATACATTTTACTTGGTTTTAGGATCCTATCTTATCGTTTATCTGGTAAAAATTAAAAAAAAAAATGGGTATTGTACATAGCGCTTTTTCAATATCTAAAACACAGGCATTGCAACACAAACTAAATCATTATTTTTAAAGAACACAACATTGCTTTATATAAACGTTTTCTTATGTCTAATCGTAAAATTTAAAACTTACTTAATTTTGCTTGCTAAATGGTGTAGAATCGTTCGTTTGCTATTTCTTTTATCATTCTCGTTCGTGTATCGTGAAAATTCAGTAAGTTGGTGATCGTCCGTGTTTCCTGCGTATTCCTACGTGTATCGGGTTGTGCGTGCCGATTGTCAACTTTAACGTTAAAAACACTGTACATTTGTAATTGCATGCTAAATTCTTGTAAAATGTCAGGACAAAAGGATCCGTCTATGCTTAGTGGCAATTAAAACAGGTGTATATTCGTGTTAAACTGGAAGCCGAAATTAGTCGTTATCGGTTTTGATTTTACACTGAGCAAACCAGATCCTGTTAAAAATGGATACACACTATATACATAAAAAGATATATTTTAAAACACCAACATCCTAAGCAGATACGTATATGACACAAAGAACGATCTCCAACCACATGGCATCAGTTTGACGATGTCGATACCGGATGTGGCCAAACCTTTGGTTAACGGTAAGTTGAATGTACCATTTTTGTAATCGCATCCTGTCTTTTTTTTTTGCAAATACATCCTGAAAAACTGTAGCAATGAATTTGGTCTTTATCGTACCATTTTTAGACCAACGTACATGTATTGGAACAACGGTGATACTTGTGGTCAAATTTGATAATAATTGTTTGTTTTATTTACATTTATTGTTCATCATACATAATAAACTGATTGTATACCTACTCTTCATTGTAGGTTTAAAAACAATCATGTTTATATCTTATTCTAGTTCTTAAGTTCTCAAGTTAATATCGGTAGATCATTATATGAAGTCATTGCATGTATATTGGGCTTTATGAGAAATATTGGAAAAAGCAGGGTACTGAAAAAAAAACCGGGCTGGTTGTGTTAGTTCAATTAGCAGATAATGTTCTAGCCTGTATAAATGGCACACTTGACTTCTCTGACTGTATTGGTAATAAAAACAAATGAATTTGCACAAGATCTAACAGTAAAGAGTAGATCTAATATGGACACTTTGGTACAATGAACATGCTACTATTCAAATTCAAAAGTCTGAGATGATAACTTAGCAAGAACATCTGATAGTGTTCAAGCTGCTGCATTAAATAGTATTTAGGAACTTTTTGGTGGGTGGGTATAAATCTGACATCCTTACTTGATTTAATGAAAGAAGCTCTGAGTGTTCTTTTGTGTTTATTGTATCCCTCCAAGATCCATTTCGATTAGAAAAAGAACAAAATCATACTGAACGTCAAGTACATTTATTTTAGTAATGAAAAATGACAATAACAAACTGTCAAATGGATAAATGTAGAAACTAAACGAGTATTTATTTTGTTTTTTTATTTCATTACAAAAAAATGAACTCTTTTTTTTTCTGTTTTTTAAGTGTAAGGTTTTTTCTTAAAAATTACGGAGGCCGACTTGGGTTTTTTGTGCTGAAAAACTACAATAGCAAAACTCTTTATTGTTTCACCATATTCAATTTAAACCAACTCTAGTTTATTTGCGAACTTTCAAGAAAATCGACCGTCTGGTTCTTTTTAGGAACCATTTCAATTTAGAGGTACATTTACTAAAGGAATATATAGGAAACTGTCATTTTCCGCACACCCAAGCAGATTTTAAAAAATACTACAATAGCTTTTTTCTCAAATTATTTTATAGGATTAGTTAAATCATTTCCTACTTAGTATGTAAAGAATACTAAATTCTACCGTCTGGTTTTAAGTTGGGCCATCTCAAAATATTAAAATGCTCCAAAGTTTGCTATATATTTGGATCATTACGAATGAAGATTGGTAAAATGGATTCATTCAACAAAGAAGGAAAATGTCCTCGAGGATAGCGTCATTTTGTATATAAAATTTCAACGGCATACAATTTTTACTTTTTCTTTTATGTTATGTCTTATAACGTACTCCTAAAAAGCTTTCTTTTATCATAACGTCAGAAAAGCGCAATGGCAATCCTCCCCTGCCCAACAACGGAAAAATCGTTTTAAAAAAAGATTCCTTAAAAAATATAAATATTTTTATCTGAATTTTATTTATTGTGTTCAATTTTATAAGTGATATCGAAAAACCTCATAAGAAGTATAAATCAACTGTATTATACTAGATGCGCAATGAAAACTAAAGTCGGTCTCCTTAAATCTGTATAAATTATATGCTACTCTGTTTTCAAGTAAATATTATTTTTTTATTTAGAGATTTATGGTTTAAAAATGCAGGGAAAATGTAAAATAAATAAAGAGGTTATGTTTAGTTAACAAAATAATAGATGGGAATATAATACGAAAATAAGAAAAAGAGATGGGCTTGCAAAAACAATTAAAAATTATAACAACAAACCAATAAATGGACATTCATAAACAAATCTTACATGAACCTTGCGGTTTTGATGAAGGAATGACTCTCCTAGCAATTTGTAATGTTAGATTTTCCCATCAAAACGGAAATTTCTCATTTCAAAAATGCCTGTATTTGTTATTCATATCAATAACAAGTAACTTTAGATCTTTAGATGTTATGAAATGAACATTCAATTGTAAAATATAATGTTTGGAGTCTTTGCATCTAAAAATAAATCTACGTATAATTCTGTAACCCAAAGTATTCACTTTAAGACATTTACTACACATTTTGAACAATAAATACTATATTGATGAGATAGTACTTGTATTTTGAGGAAATAATGGTCATGCATTTATGAGTTTTTAGGTAAAATATGCATAACAGCATTTTTTTTCCTGGTGCTCAATTGTCGTCTTGGAAGTTAAGTACATTTCTGTTAATCGGTTGATACTTCCGTGGTAGTTCCCGGTTGGTTTGCATTTAATTCCTCTCTTTCTTCATCATGCGTCAAAGAAGATTTCCCAAGTATACGTTGCTGAATTGCTTTTTGCAAAAAAAAATATAAATAATAAAAAATTCCGATATCCTAATGGCGTGTTGCATTACTGAAAGATATGCACATGTACAATTCAGATTGCAAGAATAATTCTGTAAATTGTTTTTGTCGTTATACACCTGTATAATTTTATCTAATTCAAGTAAAATTGATATGATTCTAAGAAATCAATGTTCGATATGCATTATATTTTATCATTCAAGTACAATAATAAAGGTTACATTAAGTTTTGTTCAGCACATCAATAATCATTTTAATATAAATCACTTAAATCTCTTTTGGTTTGATATTAGTATATTTTACGACCCTCTTACTTACCATTGCACATCTGTTTGAGTCTTGAACCCTTTTTAGGCCAGCAAATGTAAATCAAGACTACTATAAATAACGTAAATAAAATTGCCAAAATCCAGGAAATTTTAATTTGGAGTTGAAGGAAATATTGTTTCCTGAAATAGTAGTTAAACTATCTTTATTAGACTTAGATACATATTTAGGATGTATTTAAAAAACAAATTAAGCAAAAGTACATCGCAGAGCATTTTTTTTTAAATTAACATCATTTTTTCGAAAACATATTTTGAAACAAAAAAAAAACCCCAAAATACCTCCATTATTTATTAGAATGTGTTATTCAGTAGCCAAATATAAAGCGAAAATACATTGTCATTATATGTGTCTGCCCGGACTTGCCTGTATTATTTTTATTTTTATTTTATAGAAATAAAAAAAAAACTCATCTATAAAGTAAAATTGATACCAGTGAATGATTGTTGAACTGCCCAATAACCGAATACATTTAAAATCGTTACATTAACAGATAAATTACAATGTATGTTCATACCAAATCATATGATTACTTGTGAAACATATGATTCAAGGGAATGAATTAAACTGTTTTAAAATAAATAACCCTAGTTTCACTATTCCACAGAAATGAATAATAATTTAACAAAATATGTAACTATGTAATTGCATTTTCCAAACATCTTGATAATAATATTCATTTCAAAATTTTTGCTAGGCAAAGATAGATAAAATCGAAATAAATTTGAAATAAACTAATACAATTTAAAGTATGTTCACATCCATACCCTGGTACTGAACTATCATCGTTTCGGAGATTGTCGTTGCTGTGCGCCTTGCTATTTCGAGCTTCATTGTAACATTCTTGATCTGTCAATATTGAAATAATTATACATTTCTTTTTTCATCTTCTTTCTGTTTTTTTTTATATAATCCCTTCATATCTAGATAGACTTCTGTAATCGATCATGGCATTTCCGAAATAAATTACAGATTGCGTTTTCATAAGACTTGATGGACGTCTGTACGAGGCGTGTTCCAATATTTTTGAGACATATCATAGATTCCTAGAATATTTCAATATGTCTAATAATTTGACTTATAAGGAATATGAAAACGATCAGATCTCCACATATACGATCCAAGATATTCCACAAATAGGCACAAAGTTAATAAAAATTATGATAATAAGAACAGCATAATAGTTGAGTAGCAATGCAAGATATATTGCATTAATACGAGTTTCAATAACTTGATTGGACATCATGTTTAGGTAATTAAGTAATTGTGTGACAATGATTTATCAAAACAAGATACTTACAAAGATATACCGAACTGGATGTGTACACAGACGGACATGGTTTTTTGTGCTCCTTACACGGTTGGTTGAGGTTATAATTACAACTTTTTTCTATTATAATTCATTACTTTTACTTTTGAGGTTAAGATCAACCTTGAGTACAATCAAAATGTTGGCAACAAATGGACCGGGTCAATATAAGTCTTATATTTATTAACGAAAAACCCTCAAATTAAAAACATAAAAAAGCTAAATAAAAGCAATATAAACGTGTAAATATGATCTGAAAAATTAAGATTATAAAACTTAAAATAATTTCAGTACGTTTAAAACTCATCATTCTTCGGTGTATATCAAGATATCCTTCAAATCTCAATATTTAAATTTAAGTATGTAAAAAGATTCTAAAATATCACGTTTGATTATATCATCAATTCAAATTTGTTATTGTTAGTCATGATATAAAAAAACAGAATAAAAACGGCTTACTGCTAGAAGAATATAAGGTATATATAAATACATCACTGCATACTGAATTAAAGGTGTTCGACATGCCATTGTCCTATAAATCAAAAAGAAAAGTAATATAATTTATACCAATTTGATTAATGTGTATGAGGACGATAGAAAGTTTATTGTCCCCATTCAACTATTTCACAAGACAATGCCGAAGGAAATAGTTACTATTGAGGGGGACAATAAACTTGCTATCGTGTGAAGTCAGTAAACATTAATTTATTAAACCATAAACAACTTAATTTCTCAGCGATGCAGATTCTCTCGCTGGTAAATAAATTAGAGTTATCGGACTTTGAATTTAACACAGCAACACGGATTACAACAGAAGGTGTTTCGAGATTAAAAACTACATGTAGTTTCTATGGGTATTCACCACGAGAAATAGCACGGACACTTTTTCACGTTTACGCGGGGCTGTTAAGGAAGCATATGGGCAATTTAGCGTCTTATTTTGACTCTTATATTCAAAATCGTGAAACTAAATAATTATTTTGAATAAGATCAAAAACTTAGTATCATCCTTTAAAATAGATGCCAGTGCAATGAAATCGGGTAATACATTACTGCTACATCGGTACATTATCACGTGACAACTAAAATTAGCTTATGTATATTCCTTAACATAAAATGAAATAGAACAACACTACCCCGCGGTTTCCAAAATAAAATAAGCATACCAAGTGAAAGCAAAACATCTCATTTTAATCAAAACCGCTGCTAGAATCCTATGTTTGTCCTGATTAAAAAGTTATTTATCCGGTTCTAGTAAAACCTTCCCAACTTTTATATATGTTGCACGGAAAACGGCAAATTGCATCAAAACAACACATAACATGGGATTCTAGCAGCACTTTTCAATTTAAGCATTGATCAAACTACCGATACGTATAAAATTTCAAGTTCAATATATACGGGGAAGTGTTGTTCTAGTCGGATTTTTACATCGTAAACAACGACAGAGGAAAGCCTGGCCGAGAAATAAAAGCAAATTTACATACCTTTTAGCGAATGATTGAAAAAACTAACATCTCCCCCAGTATTCTTATGTTCAATTCTCAGTAAATCACACCACAATACTTTATTAGAGTTCTTAGATTATTTTTATTTTGTATATGTTTACAATGCTTTCCGATCAAATTAACACGACATTCAATTTTAAGTCATGACGTCATCAATGTGTAAATCTACGTAACACAAACTAATTTCTGGAAAAAAATTGTCTTCAGTATTCTTTACTTGTTTTTGATCTACGTTTCGTTGCTTAGATATTTGAATATGTACATAATAACTAAGATTTGTGATTTCACGGAATTACATGTAACTCAGATTCCATATGCTTCCTTAACACCCCCGCGTAGATAGAAAAGATAGAAACAAATATATTCATTTGATGTAATTTAACAAAGAACATTTTCACACAGCTGTGATAACAAATGTTTATCTTCCATACTTTGTCATGCATTATTCAAATTGTATATTGCCCAGAAACGCTTGTTTTGCAATTTTAAACACAATGCATGTAAGTATGACCAAATTAAATCTTTATTGTATACAAATGTCATCGAGTTTTACATAAAGTTCGATAAACTACATGTTCCGTATATAAAGTCGCACATGTATTTAGATTATATACTTACCTACATTATTTCAGTGCCATAAAAATATCACAAGGTCCGGTTTTTTTTAAATTTCTACTTTCGGTTTCGATTTAATGTCGATGCAATGTAAGTTATAAGAAAAGTTTCAGTATTGATTTTGTTTGCATATAAATGCCAAATACAGAAATTACTCGATAAAAATATTTAATTTTATATATTAGATTTCGATCAATCAACTTATCTTTATATGTCTAAATCCACTTACCGTCGTTTCTGTTAGATTTAATTTAAATGGCACAATGTACATCTGCTTACTAAAAATATCCACTGCACATGTGTATCTTCAACAAAGACGAGGGACAATAGAGACAATATTATTATGCTACATTGCTTTGTTGGTAAAACTACGAAATACTTACATGTGCACAAAGCATGAAGTGTCGCTCCATGATCAGATGCCAATGGTAAAATCAAGCAAATTATATATATATATATATATATATATATATATATATATATATATACTTAAATAAATAAAACAGAATGCGACAGTCCAAATTAAATAAATTGTTTACTGTTAGCGCTTTCAGCCATGTCGGCTCTTCAGACAGTTATACAAAATTAAAAACGTTGTTTGTAACGTTGTCAATGACGTCGTGTTTTTAAAGTTCATTATGACGTCACAATGTACATCAAGGTAGCGATGGCGTGAACTTTATCAACGCCGTTAAGCAATGCATAGACATATAATACAATACATATAAAAATTATATATATGATAAATCTATTTTCGATTAAGTTTCGGGTTAAATATTTTAATAAAATAGTCCTCTTTTGTGGTTCGGGCGATTTCATTTGAATTCCACATTTTGTAAAACGGAAATATTTTAAATGTTCCCTTTCCGCACTTCACAAAATGTTCCGAACATGGAGTGTTTCTCACTGTTTCGTCCTTTATTTGTTGTTTGTGGACTCTCACTCGGGCGTTGAGCTGGTTAGTCTGGCCAATATAATTTTCTCCACATGTTGGACAAGTCGCACAATATATCAAATTAGACGATTTGCAGTTCATTGGGGCATTAGGTTTTAAAATTTGGCCGCTTTTTAATATTATTCCTTCTCCCTCCTGTATAAGGTCACATGTTCCACATCGGCAATTCAATATTGGTTGGACAAGCATCCAGATCAAATAGATAGTAGATTTTCAAAAGAGTTCATCTTAGCCGGACTAAAACTTGTACTAGAAAATAACACTTTCCTCTTTGATGATGAAAATTACCTACAGATAAAAGGTACTGCCATGGGCACAAAAGTTGCCCCTACGTATGCCTCACTTGTAATGGGGTACCTTGAAGAAAAACTTTATAGTATATTGCCGGATATCTTTGATGCCGATTTTACGCTATACATTAAAGAGAACTGGAAAAGATACCTTGATGACTGTTTCATCTTTTGGACCAAAACGGAAGAGGATCTTATAAAATTTCATTCTATCTTAAATGAACTGCATGCCTCGATAAAATTCACTATAGACGTCCATCGTGAGAAACTCCCATTCTTAGATATTCTTATTATCAAAGACGGCGAGAATATCATTACCGATTTATTTAGCAAAGAAACAGATTCCCATCAATACTTGGATTTTCATTCATGTCATCCGTCTCACACAAAAAGGAATATTCCATACAACATGGCACGGCGTGTATGTACTATTGTGACTCACCCTTCTCTTCGCCTACAAAGGCTTCAAGAGTTAAAACAACACCTTAGACGACAGAATTACCCCGTGGAACTTATTAATGACGGAATTAACCGGGCTATGGATATTCCTTTAGCACAACTTAGAAGGACCCGCCTTAAGGAGGAGAAACAAGATGAGAAAATTCCGTTTGTAACTACACATAATCCGTGTAACCATAATATTTTTAAATCAGCAAAACGTTTTTTTCCAATATTAGAACAATCAGAAAATATGAAAAAACTGTTAAACCAATCATCTTTCATAAACAGCAGACGACAAGCGCCGAATCTGAGGAAAATTCTCTCCAAAGCAAAGTTCTCGTCCAGCAATACTATTTCCATCAAAAAGTGCGGCGACCCCCGATGTGGAACATGTGACCTTATACAGGAGGGAGAAGGAATAATATTAAAAAGCGGCCAAATTTTAAAACCTAATGCCCCAATGAACTGCAAATCGTCTAATTTGATATATTGTGCGACTTGTCCAACATGTGGAGAAAATTATATTGGCCAGACTAACCAGCTCAACGCCCGAGTGAGAGTCCACAAACAACAAATAAAGGACGAAACAGTGAGAAACACTCCATGTTCGGAACATTTTGCGAAGTGCGGAAAGGGAACATTTAAAATATTTCCGTTTTACAAAATGTGGAATTCAAATGAAATCGCCCGAACCACAAAAGAGGACTATTTTATTAAAATATTTAACCCGAAACTTAATCGAAAATAGATTTATCATATATATAATTTTTATATGTATTGTATTATATGTCTATGCATTGCTTAACGGCGTTGATAAAGTTCACGCCATCGCTACCTTGATGTACATTGTGACGTCATAATGAACTTTAAAAACACGACGTCATTGACAACGTTACAAACAACGTTTTTAATTTTGTATAACTGTCTGAAGAGCCGACATGGCTGAAAGCGCTAACAGTAAACAATTTATTTAATTTGGACTGTCGCATTCTGTTTTATTTATTTAAGTATTTTTGCTGTACCAAGGCTTTATTTATCTACATATATATATATATATATATATATATATATATATATATATATATATATATATATATATATATATATATATATATGAAGCAAACATTGAAACTGATAAAAAAATACCATATTTTATCATTGTGTCGTCATGTATTAAAAGATTTGGTAAGAAAGTAAACGTTCGAGTCATATATTTGGTTTCAAAGATATGTGTATAAGTTTTCGAATTTGTTGATTTTTTTAATTTCAACCATATTGTGGTCCCTCATTTTTAAAATGTACAAACTTTACAATAGTTTGCTTGTCACTGAGGTTTAAAAAAAGACGTCAATAACCTTGATTGCGATTAATGACACTGTCATGCACATTAAAATTCTGGTAAATAGCAATCACCATCTTAGCCCTTGATTTATTTAACCAGATAGCCAAGGGAGTACCGTAAGATTAATCCAGCCTATAATGGATGCCTATACACAGTTCATGTTATAGCTGAATTACACAGATTTCGTATTTATACATTAATAAGCTGTCTTATATTTGATATTGATAACTAAAATAAATTTGACAATTCCAAACATCTGTATTGATCTACATCTATGAAATTTAAGTTTTGTTTATCAAAAGGTATAAAATATCGTATTTGCAGTGAACACAAACTGTCTACAATGTCGGCATCTCTTTTCAAATTCCTCAAAAAGTCATTTAACAATAAAAAAAGAATAGTATCCAATAAACAGCAAAAACATAGTAATAAATAAATTTGGATCGCTTGCGTTAAAACGAAGTTTGGAATTTTCTGATTAAAAAGTACCTCTAGGGTTTGTTAGATAAGGTCGTTGGTTGGGAACATAGAACTGTTTTCAGTACAATCCACACCGTATGATGGATGAGGACATTTCATACAAAACGGTGGTAATCCGTAAAATCCTATACTGCATTCTATAGTTAAATATAATGGAATAAAAATTACAAGTAATTTATTTCATGTACATGTATCAATGTGCAATTGAATAATGGTACGATACCAAATAGTTTGTTTTTTGGTGTTTTTTTTAAATTCTGGATTCTGGATGAGTATGTTATATATATATATATATATATATATATATATATATATATATATATATATATATAGCACAAGGAAATTCACTTTGTATTGGAGCTCCACCGCCGCCCCGACCGAGGCTTGAACTCACGACCTCTGGAACCCATTCTCCTAGCAGTGAGCGGCCACCGCGCTCCCCCCCCCCCCCCCCTCGGTCATCTAGGCAACACAAAAATCTTGCTTTCGATGACGAACGGAACCTAGCGTGCTTATTATATGTGCTTATAATATATATGTATTTATCTCTGCAATGTGTATCGTTTCGATCCTCTCAGATTGTCACTGTATTCCACCGGTATCTCAAACGACTGTGTAGTGCGCGGCCAGCGCGCTAGGTTCCGTTCGTCATCGAAAGCAAAATTTTTGTCTTGCCTAGATGGCCGAGGGGGGAGCGCGGTGGCCGCTCACTGGTAGGAGAATGGGTTCCAGAGGTCGTGAGTTCAAGCCTCGGTCAGGGCGGCGGTGGAGCTTCAATACAAAGTGAATTTCCTTGTGCTTTATATATAATTATTCTATATCATTCACTATGGGCAGGTATATGTCAATTTGAGAGTTATTGCAATGTTTGTGCTTATTATATATATATATATATATATATATATATATATATATATATATATATATATATATATATTGCCTATACAGGCCGCACGGCCCAGTCTTGAGTTCAGTTATAACGACGTTTCTTTAACGCTATGGCCCTTGGTTTACTGCTCTGTGATAAGCCGCATTCACCATCATGCAAGAGCATCGCTTGTGTCACTCGAAGAGATAAGTTAATTCGACAAATTTATATGCTTTTTTCGTTTCTTCCACCATCACTGTTGAGTTTAGGGAAAACACGTGTGACTACCAAAATGGCTACACAGGAACTACTTTATTTTACAAATTCATGCGCAGTTACACGTTACATACAAAACCAATATGATAAGAACAATAGATTCCGGATTCAGATATAACATATCCTCCCCCCTTAATGTCAATGTCCACAGATACACAAATGTTTTGGTTCATTTCTTGAATGTAACATATAACTAAATTTTACAAAATTTCAAACTTTTGAATTCACAATAATGAACTTAATGAGGATTATTATGCCTCAGCACAAATAAAAAAACACAAATTCACATCACTGTAATCAGGCGCTCAGTTGGTTTGCGAATGCGTGTTGGATACCGTCGTTCCGCGGTAGGCGTCTGTAGCACAGCTTGCCTCGGTTCAACAGGAGATTTGCTGACGACGGAGCGGTCTGTCTTCGGAGTGTCCGGCACTTTCAACGGCGATGACGGACGATCTGACACTTCCGGTGAAACGGTAGGGTATGTAAACGGTACTGCAGGTGTTTCCATCGGCTCAGATTAGCTTTGGCGCTCCCCCCGCGGTTATTTAATCCTTTCCGCGTTACACCATCGCGGTTAATTCATCGCGGTCCTCGCTGCAGCCATGTTTAAACCGCGGCGGTGTGACCTACCGTTGAACAAGGTGATTGTATGCTATTAGACAATGAGACGGCCACCTAACACTGAGAGTCACTCTATGCTAGCCATGTCTGATGTATTGTTTTCATTTCACATATTAAAATAATTACGTATTTTTAATGCACGTTTTCAAAACTCCTTATCGATTATTTTAGAGATATTTTAATTAAAGAATCATCTGCTCCCGTAATAATTTTCATGTAGTTGATATAACTATTATTTCAAAAATATTTAATCATTTTTATAATGTAATCTACATGACGGAGAAGGTTAGAACTATAAAATATTATTTTGCACTTTTTAATGATTTTAAACATTTCCGACTACAAAAATGTTTTAATCCATATCAGTTTGTAGCTCGTTTTACGGCACTCTCTCGATGCTCAACACAATTAATCTAGTCCGTGACAGGCACATGCTACACCGAGAACGTTTACCTACGGTCAACGGCATGATATGAAAATTTTACTTTAGTACCCTTAGAATATAAAAAGATATTGATATCATTTTATGTGTGTTGAATATGAAGCTACTACACATACGTCGTATCTGTAGCGAATTATAACGTTTTTTGTACCCCCCTTTCCAACGTTTTAATGACTGTCAAAGTTGACTGTATTTGTCCCAATTGTTTTACACAAAGGTGTGAAACCATCGCACTGACAGGAAATCATTCTTCGCTTGAACGCACAGAATTCACGGGTATGAGACAGGTGGATATTCCTTGCAACAAGTGACAACTACGAATTCTACCCGTATATCAAACAATTTATCTAACAGTAACAATAAATAATTGTTTCATTTTACTGCCTTCTTAAACTGTAAAAGGTGTTTAACATGTATCTTCCCCCGAAAAGAGAGAGATAATTAGTTTTCTTTTAAAATAACGTTGTATACGAACTAAACTTCACAAACACAGTGTCAAGCATTAAATTAAACATCATAAACAGTGTTAAATATTTTATTGTTAGACAAACTTCTTTTTTTCCTTTACCTGAAGACTAATAGAACGAAACTTTTTTCCTTTATCAAGGAAGAAGCACGTGGTGCAGCTCGCGGGATGATTTGATTGACAGGTGAAGCACGTGGACTCAGACTGAAACTGCATATTGGATTCAATCACAATGTCTTTTATGAATACTAAACTTAGGAATTTTTTATATTAGTATATTTCAATTGAATGCATTGGCGTCGTTGGAAGGGGGGGGGGGGCTAAAGAGCACTACTCTCTCTCTCTCTCTCTCTCTCTCTCTCTCTCTCTCTCTCTCTTTCCCTCTCTCTCTCACACACACACACACACACACTCACATAAAGATCGTAGATAAAATCAAGATCGGCGACACTCAATCAAAAAGCCTCCTCTGTAAGATAGGTGTACGGTTAAATGGAGACCTACGCAATTTGGAGGTTTTCTTTTGTCTTGAATAGGTGTGAAAACCCCTAGAGCATGTCGTTTTCTACCCTAGGTTTGTTAATCACTATACACAGGAAATGATCGCGACTTATAAGTGATATACACTATGAAGGAAATGTGTACAAAAATAGTTGGCATTTGAATTTTTTTTAAAGTAACTCGAGATATATGCATTTAATAACATGTACAATGTCCCATGTTATTTTGTGATGTAACAACCTTATTCCATTTCTTGTATAGAAATGTCTATCTTCACGCACACCAGAACGCCTAGCCATTGTTTTATGAAAATCACAGAATATACGTGTATATACACTGTATCTTTTCAGGGTAACACTTGGTTTAAAACTGAATAAAACCCGTGCGATGTGAAGAATCATACAATTTTAATTATGAGTACCTTTTTCCTTTGTGTTTTAATTAGGAGAACTGATTTTTCTTTGAACATTTGATTGTTAGCATGTGTTTATATAAGGCTACCACTAGTCGGTCTACAGAGCTGGTTGAAATCAATTTTTCGAACAAATTAATTTATTTTTCATCAAAACAATGACGCTTGTTACAACAATTATAAAGTCGTGATTTTCCGTTATATGAGCGATTAAGCCACTTCTAAAATTTGAATGAATTTTTAACGGTTTCATAGGATAAAAAGATAAAATGATATTGAAAAAAAAAAATAAACATACCTGAATATTTATAAAGTAAAATATTTAATTTAAGTAAATAAGTCTTATTAATTTTACATTTTTTTGTTCGATTTTAAAATTTAATATAATCGTATATCAATAAGTTAGTAAAGCATGATTTTTCAACCATCTGCGGGCATGGCTCATTACACCTTGGATTGTACAGATAACAGCTTTAGAATTCAAATATTACCCCAGTATTACGAAATAAACAGCAAATATTAAAAAAAATATTTATCTTCAAAATATGTGATTTTCTATAAAAGGATCATGATTATCTTCATGCAATTGTTAACTAACATTTACGTTTAATGCATGTTAATTTTTTTTTTAATCGAGGGAGATAACTCGTGTTCCTTTCCGATACTTTTTAACACCTGTAATCGATCGTTCAAACCGCGGGGGTGTTGTCATTGTGGGTGATTGCACCGCGGGGGCACGCGGTTTTTACCTGAGACAGGTGTTTAAACCGCGTTGCAATTTGGACCGCGGGGGTGCGCGGAAAATACGGGATCCGCGTTGACGGTACTGTACGTCACCATTGAAAATAATGATAGTTTGAATTGCTCCATAAAAGCTGTATTTGTTCATATCTAAAACATCATTTACGAAGTCCAGACAATTTATTACTAGGCCATACGTACCTTTTGCTATCCCATGATGCAGTCAAATACTAGTTTAATTTTTGAAAAACATCCAAACCAACTCTTGTTCAATTTAAAATTTTACGATAAACATTTCAGTATACAATATGTATTTGAAAAACCTTTTAAAATGACAAAAAATCGATTGCCCACATAGTGGACCAACCCATTTCAAAATTTATTTTTTCTAGATTAAGTTTTATGAAATATATTTTGTTATTCCAAAATTGACCTCAGGGTCGGACCATGCTTTATCTGGCTAGTCACTGAATACAGAAGTGGATGTACATTCAAATTTAATGCAATCGATTAACTAAAACAAAATAATTAAATAATTTAATGAAATATAAATACATTACCTTTTGTTTGATTGCCAATAGGATTTTTCAATAAAACTACGATACTAAAACAGATATAAACATTAACACAGGTTTCCAATACATACATATTCATTCAAATGTGTTAAACAACGCACACAATTTAATCATTTTAATATCGGAACCAGGAAATAGAACCAAGTTGTTGAAATTGTGATATATGTTATTATTATATATTTTGCCAACTTATTAATTGGTATGAAGTTTAATGTCAACACAAAAAAGATTATAAAGTTGTTTACATGAAAAAAGTACCAAACATGCGATTGAAAACTACATATTCATTTAAATCAAATATAACTGGAAATCCGTACCAAGTAAGTGGAGTAAAAAAAATTATCATTGTATAATATAATATCGTCAATTACTCTGCAAATATTTTGATAATCTAATGTTAGAAAAAGTAATATATAAATAAAAACAACTCAAACAAATCTGACGATAAAAGGAGGTAACTGACTGCACTTCATACCTTTTCGTTTGGTAATTGTTTACGAAGTAATTTTCCCAAGAAGTTTCCAGAAAGTTACAAAGAAACAATAGTTGTTGTCCTTTAAAAAAGGACTACAATACGTGGACCATTTGTATGTGTTTCCAACGAAAACGTGAAAGCCTTCAGATTATCATAGATTCCACCGACTCTAGCCGTCTGCTTTTAACCACTAAATTTGTACGTTGTATTACGTATACATGTATGTAAAGCCCTGATTTTTTATCTCAGAATTTAAAGGGTTCATACTTCTCAAATAATTATGATCTATCTATGAATGAAATTTGCATGAAAAGTATCAGGCATTCGGTGAATTCTACTATTTGCGCACACATTTAGATTCGCTCTACTTTGTTTGCTTTGTGTAAATTAAAAATTTCATATTTTGATGCATTTTTCTTGAGATTTAAACTTTTATACAGTGACATAATTATTCAATCATACTTAAATGCTGAAAAAAATTCAATCGGGAAGTTCTCTAGCCTCGCCTACTATTAAAGTAACGTTAAGCTACATGTGTATTCGGTTAAGAAGAAAACATTGCAAGTTATGCTATATGATGCATGTTGTAGTTTCGGCATAACATTAACTTATTTCATAATACTGATAATTCATATCACAAGCCAATCATTTTTTTTAAACGAATACTTTGTTTCTGTATTGTTTACCGAAAACTTTACAATTAAAGCGCCTTTGAACTTATGTGTGCATATGGCACGGAATCCCGATCCCGATTCAGATAAACGTGTGCTAACCTGGTTCCTTGAGCTACCCATTACGCACAGGAACCAGGCTAGCTCATGCGCAGGCTGAATTTTCCCCATAGCATCCGGTTTAACCTCGCTTATGTATTTTCTGCGTGGACCTCAGGGTCCACGCAAAAAATAAAATTTCCGGAAAACATTATTGCTGAAAGTATTTTTACAATACGTTATCGCTCTTCTCTTTGATATGGTTTCAAAATGATATGATTCATGGATACATGTAAATGGCTATTAACTACTGTCATCCGTGGAATTTTAGATTAGCCTGCTGGTATGGATTACTAAATAATTGTGGTATTTAAATATGACATTGATTTTGTAAACTATTTAAATTCATTTTAAAAGTATATCTAGTATAACTACACAAGGATATCGAATAAGTGTTAATAAATAAATTTAAAAGAAAATAACATTCAACGTTCGCCACATAAAAGTCTCACATGTAAAACATCCGCAAATGAACACAGAAGTAAACACCAAATGCCCTCTCCGGATCACTATTATCGACAATACTTAATGCAACGGATGTATTTTACAACTTTTAAAGCGATTTGACATGTAACATTGATATGGCTAGTAATTTCTGCCACATATATACAGGATAAATTGTGTGAACATGGAAGAGAGGTTATGACAAAAAAACACTGGTTATGTTGCATTTCCGTAAAACTAAATCTGGAGCACATAATAGTATTCAGCTTTGCTCTGTTGCTGCCTTATCAACGAAAGATAATGCTTTGGGTTAAAGTATTTATAAAAATTGCCATATGAAGTTAAGGTGCTATCGGACACTTCCCTGTTGTGACGTATTGTTTATCGAAATAAACAATAAAAGCAAGCGTAATTATATAAGTAGTTTCTCTCTCAGTATTGTATGAGCGTAGCACAGGGTTTGCTACGAATCTCTAAGTCATGAATAGGAAAACCGCTGGGGGTTTTACAATGTTGACCTCTTAAAATATCTTTAAAAGCTTTTTTGGTTAAATATTGTTAAATTTAAAAATAGTATTTCAATTATACTGTACTTTAATCCACATTAAAATAGACAGATGACCCATACCACCTTATAATTCGAAATCGGCATTTCATTGAAAGAACATGTAACCTAATACAATGTACCTAGTAAAAAGTAGAACACAGGAATATCTCGCAATTTCTACAAAGGCAATAAAATCAAAACTACCTAGTATATAAAATAGTAAGGATGTCTAACAGGATCGATGTGGATAGAGATTGCAGAGCATGACTATACAGTTTATGATTTGGAGCAAGATTTGATTTAATCGTCATCTGCCTTATATCCAGAAAAGTTTCTAAGCTTAACACCCACCAGGACCCTAACCATTGATAAATGTACAGTGTTGCTATGGTGGAAGTTGACAAAATAATCCCACCCTGCATCCTATCCTGCAAATAAGTCATATCTTAACCCATACCACCCAAATATCAGAATAACAGCTCAACGAAATAAAAACAAGAGACCCAGGGGCCACATCGCTCACTTGACCAACAATTGCCATCATTCTGATCAAATTAGCATTGCAGTATAAAAATATTTTGACAACTAAGTACAGTAGATCTTGCTGAAAAAAAATTGAAAATCTGCCAATTTTTATCCACCTCTATTTTTTATGGTATATACCAAGCCACTTTTGTTGTTGTAACTGTGAGAAGAATTTTCCCTATTCCTATATATCCCCCCCCCCATTTCGTGGCCCTACTTTTCTGTAGGGGGTCATGGTTTCATCAAACTTAAATCTGCATAGCCTGTGCTTTCACACTAAGTACTGAGTTTTGGAATGAAAACTTTCCAAGATTATTTTAAAAGATTTTCTCTATATATTCCTATGTAAAAATTCAAACCGCCATCATGGCCCCGCCCTACCACTAGGGACTGTGATTTTGCAAACTTGAATTCACACTACCCGAGGATGCCTCTACACAAGTTTAAGCTTTTCTGGCCAAATAGTCTTAAGAAAGAAGATTTTTTAAAAAGATTTTCTCTATATATTCCTATGTAAAAATTTATCCCCAAATTGTGGCCCCACCCTACCCCCGAGGACCATAATTTAAACAAACTTGAATCTTTACGATCTGAGGATGCTTCCACTCTAATTTGAGCTTTCCTGGCCTAATAGTTTTTGAGAAGAAGATTTTTAACTATTGTCTCTATATATTCCTATGTAAAACTTGATCCCAAAATTGTGGCCCCACCCTACACCCGAGGACCATAATTTGAACAAACTTGAATCTACACTATCTGAGGATGCTTCAATTTTAATTTGAGCTTTTCTGGCCTAATAGTTTTTGAGAAGAAGATTTTTAAAGATTGTCTCTATATACTACTATGTAAAACATGATCCCCCTATTGTGTCCCCACCCTACCCCCGAGGACCATAATTTGAACAAACTTGAATTTACACTACCTGAGGATGCTTCAATTTTAATTTGAGCTTTTCTGGCCTAATAGTTTTTGAGAAGAAGATTTTTAAAGATTGTCTCTATATACTACTATGTAAAACATGATCCCCCTATTGTGGCCCCGCCCTACCCCCGAGGACCATAATTTGAACAAACTTGAATTTACACTACCTGAGGATGCTTCAATTTTAATTTGAGCTTTTCTGGCCTAATATTTTTTGAAAAAAAGATTTTGAAAGATGTGCTCTATATATTCCTATGTAAAACATGACCCCCCTCTTGTGGCCCCTCCCTACGCCCGGGGACCATGATTTGAACAAATTTGAATCTACACCACCTTCATTTCAACAAAGTTGAATCCCCTTTACCTAGTTGTGCTTTGCGCCAAATTTGGTTGAAATTTGTCCAGCGGTTCTTGAGAAGAAGATGAAAATGTGAAAAGTTTACAACGACAACGACAGACAACGGAGGAAATTGTGATCAGAAAAATGATTTAATTAGCCAATGTAGTTAATTAAACATAAAACCGAAAGTTTTTAGAACTGGATAACATATTTACCTGTGAAACGGTAAAATTAAATCGTTCGCGAATTGTACACAATAAAATAAACACTGAGGTAAGTGATTAGATTTTTGTTTTTGTGATTTAAGTATTGAAAAAAGATAAATAAATTCGATTTATTTATTGAACCGTCCGTCTTTACATGATTTGATCACGTGACCAACCGACTTCATATCCCAGTGAACTTATTAAATTTCTGTTTATTTCTTAATTAACTGTACATGTTCAGTACTCTCTATACTCGGGGTTTACTTTGGGTTACTCTGGGTTCCATTTGGGGTCCACTGTACGCACTTAAACGTGAAACAGACTCGTCTTTTATCTTTCAATCTTACCGCGAGCAATTTTTGCCCTTTGTATTTCGAAATACACCTTAAGCGTCTGCTTTCAAGGGTTTACTTCTGATCGGCGTTTACTCTGTGTCGTTGTCTGGGTTTACTTTAGGCTTACTCTTGGTCGACTCTAGTAAACCCGAAAGTAAAGCCAGAGTTTAGTTTGGGTTTACTTTCTACTAGGTTTGGTCTGATTGGTACTGAAGTTCTGGACAATATCACACGTGAAATCACTTGCTACCGAAGTGACGTCATTCCTTTTCGCTATTTGATGGTGAGAGCAGACAGCAGACCGAGAGGAAGGTAATATTATATTTTACATTATATGCCGTTGGAGGCTTGAGTGAAATTTATGGTCTCAAGATTGTTGGATATCTTTAGAGAATAGTTGAGTAAATGTGACTGTTGGATGTCGCAGATTTAAACTGGATTGTATTTGGAATATGGCAGGGCCAGGGGCCATTAAATGATATGAGACAACCCGTGGAGCGACGTTTTGTGTGAAATTGGAATATCTCAGCTGGGTTTTCATTACGGGCCGCCGAAAGGCGGTCCGTTATTTGATACACATTTAAATATTGTTACTGCGTTTCTGCGGGATAGTTCTTTTTTAGTAGAACTAATACTATGCTTATTTTTATGAATTAAAAGTAAATTTGCATGTAGAAATATGTTTTATGCCTTTTAGAAAATATCACATATTTTTTGTTTTACTCGTAAAAGAAAAGTAGGTCATACTTAGTAGATTGACGTATTTGGCGCCTTTTTATCGAGACTATAATCCATTCGGAAAATTTCGGAGTTTTTCATTCTTTTCATAATGGTATGCGGTACATACTAAAGACCTGAAATACTAAAGACCTGAAAGTCATTCAATTTTATATAAATGATATATATTTGAATTTCAATGTGCCGTGTCAAATAAAATGACTTTGCGTGTGTATTTATTATATTTTCATGTAAAATGTGGTAGAAAATATCATTATATCAATTATTTACGCAAGAATATGACAGAAATGAAAATTTGAATTGACTGGAAAATTTGAACTAATCCATTTTCATTTTATTATGAGGTACCTTGAAATCATATATTAAACTAATGCATTAAGTTTTCATTCAATACAATGCAAAAAAAAAAACCAAAATGGTTTGAAATATATAATTTCCAAGAGAAATTTCAAATGATGAGTTGAACTTTGTATTAGAGTAATGTACAAATCAATGTGTTCTCCATTACTTCATACTATGGCAATGATCATACACTTGCCGTTAGAAATGCTTACAGTGACGAAATCGATTCTTTATGATAATAGTAAAATGTTATACTTCAAAACAAGTTGCTTAAAGTATATTAGAATTTACCATAAAAATTAGTATAACCAACTCTTTTCTCTTTTCTTCTTTGTGGTGTGTTTTTCTGTAATCAACCAATGATTCATACAACAATTATATTTTTTGCGGCCCATTTGACGCTTGCATCAATGTGATTTCTTGTTCAAATGCATTTTATATATGATTAGAGAAGAATGTGGATATTGACTACAATGTAGGAAGCGTGAAATTTTATTTTATACCTGTATATTATCTACTTCGTTTATCCGTATTTATCTGGACGGTAAAGTTCGGGTCGAGCATGAATGCTTACGTCATGATTGTTTATATTTTAGATGGTTCAGCCGGTAGTTTTAAAGAAGAGACATAGTCTGAAGGGACTTACTCTGTTACCTGTAATCAGGAAAGTAAAGGATGGGCGATTGGAAAATGTTAAGGAGTTAGCGAGGATAAGTGTCGGGAAGCGCACGGAGGCGCTGCATTTGAGGGATATCACCAAAGCAGTGATGGAGATTACTGGGGAACCCATAGATGAGTTGTTGGAGTTAGCAGGTAAACTGTGTACTTGAATAGATTAGCATGGGCGATATTTAGTCTTGAGCACTTAATCTGGTTTAATTATATTGATGTAATAGTGGTATTATCACTATTATGTGTCTAGTTGATATTGTTACGTGCACAGTCTGTCTTGTAGGGATAGATATTCGAGATTATGATACAGCAAAGTTACTGTTGCACTTTTGTGTACTAGCAGCGAATGAAAGGGGACAGCCCAAAGGTCAGGTGTTGCAGGATGATGAAGCGGGTCCGAGTACGTCTGGTGCACCTTCAGAAAGACAGAATCAGACTGAAGACAATACTGTGGAGGTACTGTGTCTAATATATTGTATGTGTGTGTGGAGAGAAAAAAATTGAGCAAATCCTGTTTATTTTAGAATGAGGCCACCCCAGTAAAAAGTAGAAAGACGATTGATGACATGGAAAGGAGACTGCTGATGCTCGAGAGGTTGGAAAAGGAGGATGTTTCGAGGGTGGAGGAGAGGGTTAAAGCTTTAGCTGCTCAGCAGGACCCTAGTGAACCTCTGATATTAATTACTCTTGATGAATTAGCTCGCTTAAGTAGAAAGTTGGGAGATAAAGATATAGAAGTATATGAAGAATTGTATAGGCAGTGTGGTCGTCTGCAAGGGAAAGTGAATATCGCGAATATATGTCTTGCAGTTCTAGGGGGGCAGGGAGCTGATCTGGTGTCAAAAGCAGTTAATAAATGTATTAAAGAAGGACAAAACTGACAAAACTTGGGGTCTAAATGTGAGGATGTGAAGATGAGGGGTGAGATGGAACAAGATCAAGGTTCTAAAGGTTCAAATTCTCCATTAGCTGGACTGTACCCTATGTATTCAACGCCTCTTCTAGGTGCCCCTGGTTTTCAGCCATATCCATTTTCAAACGTTGGTACTTATTATAGGCCGCGGGGTTACAGACCAATGGGAGGTATGGGAAGAAGGAATGCTAGTAGGTTAGCTTGTCATTTTTGTGATTCGACACAACATCTAGTTAAAGATTGTGAGTTGATGAGGGCTGCTAGGAGAAAGTGAATTGAGAATCCATATGTATGGAAATATGTGCATTTAATTGTAAGGATACAAATTTATAACAGGATTTTGTTCATTCAAGGTTCATTTATGAACTTAATTTTGCTTTGATTGATTTATGCAGCTGGAAGAATTGTAAATGGCTGTAGTGAAAGATACACATATATTTTTTGATGAAGATGGTTATTATAGTTAAAAAGACGCATTAAATGTTTTGATGGAACTGGATTGTCTGTTATATATCATACATGCATAAGAATTCCTGATCTTGCAACCCGAGGACCCTGATGCCTTAGTGGACCAAGTCCACGTGGGTTGTTAGGTGAAGGAGTTCCACTATGATTGTCACCATATGACCTTTAAATGGATTATGATTTATGATTTAAATTTGTAGGAGGATAATGGAGCGCCAGTGTTGATTAATGATAATCAGGTTACTGCTGAGATTAACAAGATGGTAGAATTTAATCCGATTATAATAGTTCCTCGTCAGAAGGGAGAATGGGTGACAATCAGTGGTGGGACTCCTTCACTTGCAACCCACCAAGTTAGTGCAGAATCTGTAATTGAAGGTTCTGATTTTGATGTGAACCAGTTGCTGGTATATAGTCCAGATTCATTTATTGCAGGACAGTTGGGTAGAAATGTTTCGGCCTGGGAATATGTGATGGAGAGGAGTGGAGTAAATGAAAATATGATATTGAGGGTGAGAAAGTGGCTTACAGAGGGAGTGGATGTGACAAGAGGTTTTTTTTATAGTTTAAAGGGAATTTTCGTGGAAAGTCATTTGATTCTGAGTTGCCCCCAAGTGCTGTATTCCCTAACTCTGCTTTATGTAAAAAGTATCATGCTTTTATTTGTGATGTTTTGAATGAAAAGATAAGGTCAGGTGCTGTAAGAGTGCTTGGTAAAGTCGGTGAGTGTGAGATGGCCCATATTGTGATGCCGTTGACAATTGAACCAAGTAAACCAAGACTATGTCATGATGACAGATTTTTGAACCTCTGGGTGAAGGATCTTCCCTTTCAGCTGGAGACTTTGAGAGATGTTCATAGGCTTTTAGGGTGTAATGCATTTCATTTCTGATAACGACAGATGAAAAATCTGGATACGATCATGTTAGGTTGTCCAATAATTCTCAGGGATACTTTGGGCTTATTTTTGGTGGTTATGTAATGGTGTATACGGTAATTCCTTTTGGGTTCAAGGCGTCGCCTTTTATATACCAGACCATTGGGATGGTTGTTACGTCATACCTTCGGAGTCGGTCTATAAGTACTGTACAATATATTGATGATAGGTTTGCTATCGCGAATGTCTCTGGTGCTGTGGACCCATATGTAGAAGGTTGTAAGGTCGCATACATATTAGTAGAAGTGTTGACAAGGTTGGGTTATACTTTGGCCTTGGGGAAATGCTCGTTTGTTCCATTGACATGTGTCAAGTTTCTGGGTTTGTTGGTTGATTCCAAAAAACAAGCTTATATTTTGCCAGAGTGCAAGAGGTTGAAATTTGCTGATTTGAGAGAAAGTATTATTGGTTCAAAAGAACTTACTGTGAAAACTCTTCAGCGATTTGCTGGTAAATGTATATCAATGGGCCTTGCAGTTACTGGTTGTAGGCTGTTTTGTAGGGAGGTTAACTTGGCAATTTCTAGAGCTGTAAAAAGTAGTAAGCATGTGTGTTTGACTGATGAGCTGAGGGAGGAATTAGAACATTGGCGTTTTCTAGATTCTTGGGAAGGTTGTTGTCAGTGGAGAAGTGAGTGTCATCAGCAGGTTATGTTGTCTTCAGATGCATCCTTGTATAAGTACGGGGCAGTGGTAGAGCAGGGTAGGAATAGGTATGAGATTAGTGATTTTGGGGAAGAGAATGATCAAAGACCTATTCATTTAAAGGAGGCGGATACTGTTCATAAGGTGTTATTAGCTCTTGGAGAGAACTTAGCTAATTCTAGAGTACATGTGCTCACAGATAACATGGCTGTACTTAGTGTCTGGCAGAACTAGGTGGGAAAGGACAGGGCGTTGAACTGTATTACAAAATGTATTTTTTCTATGACTTTGAAGTTGAATTTTGAGTTAATTTTACAGTTTGTTCCTTCGAAGTTAAATGAGGCTGATGCACCTTCGAGACAGATTAGTTATGCTGACTCAATGTTGGATGGGAAAACTTGGGGTATAGTGGAAAAAGTATATGGTCCCCACACTGTTGATTTAATGGCAAGTGATTCTAATTCAATGAAGGCCAAGGGGGGTGGGGTATTGCGTCATTTCACACCATGTCCAATGCCATTCACTACAGGGGTTGATGTGTTCGCACAAAATATTCGAAAGGAGTTGAACCCCTATGTATTTCCTCCATTTGGTATGGTTTTTCCAGTTTTATCATTTTTGAAGAAACAAGAAATTCCTGTATGTACATGTACATGCCATATAGACAATCAGTGCCTGTATGGCAGCCTTTCGTTGAGGAGTGTAAGATATCTAGTGTGGTGTTAGGCTGGCAGGGGGAAAAGGGGGTTATTCGGGTCCCTACAAAGAAAGGATATGTTCTTGATAATAAGGGGCTGAAATGGGCATTGATTGCTTACAGGTTGACATTTTCAGAGAATAAACCTGTTTAATCTTTTTCAGGTAGGGAGTGTCGATGTTCAAGTCTTAGATGAGAGGTTAAAGGAGTTAGATGCAAGGAGGTCTTCTTCACTGGATTCAAAGAGGCAGGATTGTTTGAAAAGGGAAATTACTGAATTTCCTGTGAGGATGTCTGGTCGAGAATTGACAAGTTGTACACCTGATGACATTAGGCGATTTTTGGTATGGGAGGATCAGTGCGGTAAAAGTCAAGTTCATAAGATAGACTGTCGTTTTTTAGGAAACAAGGGATTATTTGGCTGTAATTGTCCAGTACATCTTACTTCTGGTACTGTCTCATTAATGATAAATAGATTAGTGAACATTTTTCATGAGATGGGATGTGAAAGATCGTTGAACATGGCTCTTGGATTAGGGAATCCGGCTGCATCAAGTCAAGTGAAAAATTATTTGAAAATTATACAAGAGGAGCAAGCGAGAGCCCATTTGGAACCAAAACAGGCTAAACCCATCTTTTAGACCAAGGTTAAGGCTATTGTTGGCTATATAGGGGGTCGATTAAGCATGAGTTCTGTGTCAGTTAGGGAGAGGTATATCTTATTGAGAGACCAGGCTTGGTTCAAATTGCAGTTTTTTTGCTGGAGATAGGGCAGGAGATCTTGCAAATTGTGTGGCTCAAGAAGTTAAGTGGCTTAGAGATTATTCAGGTTTTGTGTTTAATCACACTTTTGGAAAGGCTCTTCGAGGAGGTAAAAGGAGGAGTAATATGTTGTAAAGAGGTGTGATGATAAGGTTATTTGTCCTGTAGTAGGGTTACAATATTTTGTTTTAGGATGTAAAGACTTGGGAGTTGATCTGTCTTATGGCTATCTCTTTCGAGTTGTTACAGAGGATGCACGGGTTTTGGATCAGCCTGTTTCCTATTCAGTTGTTTATGATAGGTTGCGTGTGTATTTGTGGAAACTTGGTGTTGATGAAGGTGAGACTCCACACAGTTTCCGGGCAGGTTGTGCTGTTGCGTTGGCTATGTCAGGCTCAGTGAGTGAGGTGGGTCAGATAATGAGACATGTTGGTTGGTTTGGGGAAGGGAGTGCCGAGTATTATAGTAGAATTCCAGCCTTGGTAGAATCAGATTTTGTAGCTGGAAGATTGGCAACAAGTGTGAAAGATGCGGGAATGATGGAAGAGAAGTATCGAGAGTGCATGCAGTATGATATTCTTGATTCGGCCTTTGTAGAGAGTGAGTGATGAGATAGAGAGCTAAGTGTACATTATGTACATTTACATGTCTGAATATGATTTATGATTTTAATGATTAAAGTTTTGATAACATATAAAGGGTTTGATGTGTTTTATATGCTAATTTAATGTGTTTAAAAATGTTTATATATTTTATAGCGAGTGTTGGGAAGAGGCACTAGATATTGAGATAAGAATTGAGATTTGGATACCTAGATAGAGACTTTTACACCCAATACTTTATAAAGGAACTGAGGTTGAAATGTGATTCCACATGTGATATGGGAATATCACAAGTGAAATCACGTGCTACCGAAGTGACGTCATTCCTTTTCGCTGTTTGATGGGTGGATGTGTATACAGTAGGAGATGGAAGAACAATGCGGTAGGGTTGTGTTGTGAGATTTCGCACCCACCCACCCTTGGGGTTACATTCCCAACTTTGGTTCCCAGATACGATACTTTTACACCCAATACTTTATAAAGGAACTTAGGTTGGAATGTAATTCCACATGTGGTATGGGAAAAGTCCAAAATGTAAAAAAAAAGAAGTTTACATGCAGACATATACACATATACAAAATGTGATCAGAAAAGATCACTCGATATTTCAGCTCACGTGAACTAAAAACCAAATGACTAGAAAAGCTTTTACCGTATATGAAAACATCTTCAAAAAGTGTAGATTTAAATAATTTTGTTCAAATTATAATCCCTATGGTAGGATAAGGCAACAAAAACGGGTCAATTTTTTTCAAAACAATATCAAGTAAATATAGCTTTGAATTATATGTTAAAACAAATCAGTCAGTATAACAAGACGCCCATTATGTTTAAACAAATCTGTCAGTAAAACAAGAGGTACATGGGGGACATCGCTCACCTGAGCGACAAAGCCATTGTACCCGAAATACCGTTAAGGTTGACAGATTTGGCCAAGAAATAAAAAAGAGACAGACTGACAAAGATAGGAACAAAGGGGAAATTGTCATCGGAGACCATGTAGATTGATGGTATAGGATTTAAAGCCGAATTACACTTTTTTCATCATAAAAATGTAGGAGTTTTTCTGGTCAGGTTCGTACGTGTTCCATGTGTTCCATGTCTTTACTTTATAAGTTATGAACCACAAGTGTATTTTTTAGAGGAATTTTTGAATAAAGAATAAATAAACAATCTCTGTACACGCATCTCTCAGGGAGAGGGGGTATTCACTCATTTATGTAATGCTTCCGGTATCATCTGATATCAGAAAATCTAATTTAAGACATGAAAAACGTTATTCTAATTTGTAAAGAAACTGTTCTTCCATCGTGCTTTCAATACTAGGTTTTTCCGCACTCATGTGCAGTGGCGTTACAAATGGCCGATCATATTAATAGTCACCAGACGTGTAGCAATGTTTAAAGACTAATAACTAAAGAAAGAACGTGTTTAACCGGCCTAGAGTTTATGAAACGTCTAATTATAAGAAGCATGATGTATATTTTTACTAAAACTCAGGTCAAAAATTTTACTCCAAAATACGCCATATATACCTTTAAAACACGTTCAAATACAGTAACTTTTTTCATTATTATTAAATACAGCTTTACTGAAAAAAAAATACAAGTGATAAAAACATATTTTAGTAAATTTACATGTGTGCTTTATCAAATTAGAATCGTATTATCATCAACGAAGTTACTTTTTCTCAATAGTGGATGTTGTATTAACATTGACATCATAATAGGAAATATTTGTTTAATTGTCTAAATTAACATTAAAATATTCATAAGCATTTACTTACATATACACACGTATAGAACATTTTCTTGTTTTATCTCGGAATTATCCAAGATACCTGATAAATAACATGAAACCAAGTTGTCTGAAAATAGTTTATTTGGCGCTTCTGGCCGCCCCAAATAAAAGCAAGCAAGCAAAAAGCAAAGCAACAAGCATTAAGCACACATGACGTAATTATGACGATATCAGTTCTCAATAACTAATATAACGTAATCATGCACTGGGTAAACGTAAGTGCGTTAACGTTATAATGACTATTTTAACATAACTTAAGCCACATGTATACATGATATAAGCATCCTTGATGACCAGTAAATGGACAAAAAATTTTAACATGTGCATAGCCATCATTATGGATTTAAATTAGGATCAACTGTCCAATATGACGTCATAAGCGAAAAATATGTTAGGTGGCAGGGGACAGTTTTTTGATGCAATTCATTGTAGCCAAGGGATGCATGTCTTCGGAACTCTGTAACTAGAATTTCCTCAGTTCCCATTCAGCACAAATACCTTTAATTCACTCTTTATAAGGCCAATCACCAATTTCTGAAGAAAATTTTTAGTCAAAACCTGTAAAATTCTCTACATACTGGTTTTTATGAGATTTTGACCCTTTCATATTTTGCTAATTTTTCATGATTTTTCAGCTTTTTAGACCTCCCCCAGCTAATTCCCTGCAGAGGGTTGACCTTCCGTACCGCGTGCATGTTGCACTAGCACATGTCAGAAACTTACCGGTGTATAGTTTACAATGTCCCATCCACCTACTTTTCGTGTTATTTTACCTCCCGTCTGTAACTTGCAATTTCACTGTGTAAAGTCAGCACAACAGTCATAGCCGCAGGTTTCGCATTTTACTTCTGATTCTTATGTACCTAACATAAGGGGCCTACATATTGCATATCAATTTCAACAAGAGACATCCCTCTAACTAATGATAATCATTAAAAATCATTTCATGAATTTTAGCAACACTCATAAGCCTTCAAGTACAGCAACTCTCAATTTTACAAAAATATTGACGGGTACTTTGTTCGAAACTGTCCCTTGCTACCTTATGACTCTTCCATTTGTGTTGAGGTGCGGTCAAAATACGCCACTTATATGGACCATTAATGGCTGTTGTCTGATGCAAGTCTATTACGGGCATTTATGGAACTGATTCTTTCTGAAAGGAGTGCGACTTAAAATTCTACCGTGTTAGTGGTTTCTCCGAAAAATGACAAAATAATGGCCCTATTATTCCATTTGCTGCATTGACTGACAATGTTACTCCCCACTGATCAGTTTTGGAGCGTTTAATGCTTACCATAAGTTTGTTAGTTAACAGTGAAACGTTTTGGCAATGGATTATGGTTTCATGTGAATTACCCTAAGATAGAGCAATTTCACCTATCCTAAGTAATGCATGGAATGCATTGAACATCGAATTCCAATAATTTCCCAGTATGGTGTATATTTAAATAAAATAAATCAAATTACACATTGAATAAACGACTGAAAGAAGAAAATAAACAATTTTATAGATTGTTAAAATTAGATATGTACTCAAAAAGGTGATCTCTTGTATGTTCTATGGTGTGAAAAAAAGTATGATTATCAAAATGGGTCTTTTCCAACTTAATAAAATGTAACTGTTCAACGTACATGCGAAATGAGGACATCTTCTCGTGATTAGAGAATGATGTTAATCCTGATGTTTTTAAATTTTTTGTTTTATTGATTGTATTTTTTCATGTTTTAGTAATTCATCAAAATATTTTGCATCCTTTTAATTTATATGACTTACATGTGATTTCATTCGGAAACCAATTGTTTCTTACCATTTTGACTTAAACAGGTGTAGCATTATATAATAGCTAACAAACATATTCTTAAATTGGTCTAAGTCACAATAACAAGCACGCGTTCGTAGTCCCTGGTTTTACATGTTCGTATTAAGCTATACCTTAAGAATATAAGTAATATTTTATTTTTAAAAAGAAAAATAAAGACTAGCACATATTTATGTATGAATGATGTTCATTTGGGATTACCGTAATATCAGGAAATCAAGCAAAACTCCATTTATTTCCGTCTTCAGTTGATTAAATCATAGCAGTTGTTTGTTTTAGGCTCGTATCTTTGATAATGATTTTTACATCAGAGTTTGATATGATTGCGGAAACAAAATGTTATGTTTATATGGGAAAATTTCACAATGATAACCAAAAAAAAAAATGGAAAGAATAACGTTATACAATTTAAAATAAAATTTACTATTTTACTAATGAACCAAAGTATAAAACGACACCTCTTTGCAAAATATTTACATGAGCATTTCAAATAAATGAAACTTTTAAAAAAATCTTAAAACTTTCATAGTAGCTGTAAGACGCCATGAAATAAATTGCCCAGCAATTTATTATTTTTACGCAACTATTTTAGGAATAAAAAAAAATCACAACAAAACTTAAAGTTGTTGTGTGCTTCAACAATAATTTATAATAAAGTTCCCAAAATAACTTATGATAACATACAATAAAGAGATATAATATATCAAAGATTACATAAAAAAAGAACCGAAGACCACCTTTCATGTATTTCAGAAAATTATCAAATTGTTTTTGATACTGGTGTTGAAACAAAAATTCATTATGTAATGTGTTTTTGTTAGGGTTATAAACTTTAAAAAAAGAAATAAAATATTTCAATGTCTGGTAAATAGTTGCAAAAAAATTAAACAATTTAAAAGTTAGTTTATAGATGTAGAACATTTTCATATCACTAACCTTTAGTATAATTCTTTTTAATTCTAGCATTCCAAGAGTTAAGTCGAATTTTGGCGTGGTCATGGATTAATATGGTTCCATGTCAATTTACTGGACACTATGATGATCAGTCAGAGTCATATATTGCTGAATATATACTACATGTAAGTGAAATAGTAAATAACACTTGAGTCCATAACTCTGTAACTATTGTAAACGTTGTGTTAATTGAAAATAACATTTAAATATTAATTGATTATTTACAATTTTGATTAATAAGAGGTACTTCTCATTTAAGGGCTAATTATTTAAATTAGTCACCAGTAACTGGTTTTTTTTTTATTAAGAAAGAAGATTTTCAATTCATGTCCTTTACAGTGCGAAATGAGAAAAAAAAACAGAAACGAAGATGATTTAAATCTTTTTTTTTTATTAATTCTTGTTTAACGGAACAAGTCTTGGTAAACCCACCATCTTTTTTACGCAAATTCACATTTTATAGTACCTTAAGTCTTGATATTCTAAATTAACAGTCAAAATAATGATGAATCCACCATTTTTATTTTCAAACATCTCATTTACGAATAAACGTGGTGTTTCCACCAATAACAAAATATTGGCAAATCTATTTTTTGATCTCTATCAAATATCTTATTCACACAGGACCTTGGTGGTTCCATCAACACATAAAACTGAATTATATATTTCATTCAAAGAATTAATCAACCAACCAACAAAGCATTGATAACATATCTAATAAAAATAGACAAATGCAAAAATAATAAGATTGATATAAAGTGGTAAAAATGCAGACAATATATTTGGTAGAACCACCAAAACTAATCGTGCAAATAAAAGTAGTTTACAAACTTGATATATTCACCAACAAATTTAAAACACTAAAAACCATGTTTTTCTGGCAATATATATATATATATATATATATATATATATATATATATATATATATATATATATATATATATATAATTGGTAAACAACCAAAATTCAAGCATGTTAAGTTTATATACAAAACAAGAAAGTCGGTGAAGCCACAAGAAAGATTTAAAAATTCAAGGTACCCTTACTTGGTGGATCGACCAAAGACCAAATGCTACGTATCAATAACAAAAATGCTTACAATATTGTTTGATCAACAAGAAGAATCCCCCAAAACAATAAGTGCATCGCTGCTATAGAATAAAAAATTGGTGGTCAGAGAGTGGTTAATCCACCAAAAAGATAGACATATAATCATAATTCATATTTTCGTTTTGAATATACAATGACATCAAACAAAAGAAAAAAAATACTATGGGGTATTGAAATGTGGTGTTTATGAATAAAATTATATCACTTGCTTTAAACAACGGGTTTAACTTGCTCGTCCATCCGTTTTACTGCAAATGGGCATAAAGCTGTTCATATCGATCCAGTGCAATTTCCTATAAGCTTAAACAATTTTCAAACCAATAAAATTCGGTATAATCAATTAGATTACTTATTAAACATTATTTTTCAATCATTCTGGAGTGCCTCTTATGCTACAAAATAGTCATCTTATTCCTATCCGCTTGTTGCTGACTGTTGCAGTCAGAAACAACAGACATCAGACGGTAATGTCACTGCCTATGACATAATAATTTTGGAAAATAAAAATAATATAAAATTGTACCTGTTTTTATTGTTTACTTCAATACAAAGTAAGTCACAATATGGATGTGTCTTATACCACCCTAAACCGAAGACAGCCAAAAGCAGCACAGTTGCATGCTAAGTTGGATGGTATTATATTTTTTGGAATGTTCATATATCCAGTACCGCTATATGTCAGAAAAGATACATAACGTCTGGGTTAAGGGTCTGTATAGAGGTCCAACCTGTCCTTGGTACTAAAACAGATTTAATTTGTAACGTGCATTTAATGCCATTTCCTTTTTACACTTCGTATGAGGAAGTTGTGTTTTTTCCTCCAGTTCTCTATGCTTTCAAGGACAGTATACATCAGATTGTTCATACAATTCATAATGATCCCTGTATTTATGCTGTTGATCGAAACGGTCAGTTTATCTGGGATGGTATTTGCTGATTGTGTAAAGTAAGTATTAAACGTTTCGAAATATATGTTGTTTCAAGAGAGTATGATAATAAAATAAGTTCTGACTTGTATTTTAGTTCTGGTTTGTGGCTCAAATCGAGAATTTTCAAATAGAAACGAGAAAATATTTTAAAAATACAAGAAACATTGCATATTTGTGTAAAGACATTTTTAAACATACACTGTTTTATCTAGAAAAAAAGATTCCTAATATCATGTTTTTGGTGACATTTGTAATGATGACCGATGATTAAGCGTATACTAGAATTGATGACGTACTAGTATTGAACATACACAGTTGAGTGATTTATGATGTGTACAATCATTTCTAAACTTCAAACATTAATGGCTGTGCTTAAAAGTCATATAATTTTTTTTAAAGCAGCAAAATTAAGCGTGAACAACAATTGAACAAATCAAAGTGATAAGGAAGTATTATTAATGTTTGGGTAAGATTATTTCGGTCGGTGCCTAATACGATTCGTCATTAAGCCGTATCAGTTTTATTGGATTTGATCACGTGCCGACCGTAATACTAAACACAAAATATGTATGTGGCACTCAGAAGAATAGTGAAAAAATCATCAAATTATAGGTACCTCATTTATTTTACTACCAAAAATAGCGTCATCCTATGAAACACGTATTATTTAGATTCATTTTTCTTTTAGATCTGGTGAACAATGTTGCACCGGGTATGTTTGGAATAATCATTTTAAAAAATGTGAAAGTAAGTACACTGTAAAGTTACTGATATTTTGAGTTATCTCATATTTAATTAACAGAGAACATTGTGAATAAAGTGACATTAATGTATATGTCATATGTTGAATAATATTTTAATTCAAAACACGTTTTGAAAAGATTAGGATGGACGACACCATTTGATAGTATTGATGACCAACAGCGGTATTTGAAGTGACTCCAGTGGCATGATAATTTTTCGGTTATCGTTTTTAACACATCAGTAATCAAATAAAAAGACATGGGTTTGTTTAAAGTATTGTACAAGTACAAATATACATGTATAGCTAATTTTGTTAATAAAGGAAAGGAAACCCATAAAAATGTCACAAACCTTGGTGAAAAATTACTTATGTGATTTGGAGGGGAGTGAGCGTACTGCTCTTGTTTTTACGGTTTTGCCAGCCAGGACCAACATTTTAAAATCTATGATTCAGTTTGAATGCGTATATACATACTTTTAGTGACTGTTTTGTTATGTCTATTTTGTGCATTTCAATTCTCTCCAATGTTTAGGAAAACACTAAGTTGTTTCGTTAAATAATATATATATATATATATATATATATATATATATATATATATATATATATATATATATATATATATATATATATATATATATATTTATTTATTTATTTATATAACTCTACATCAATATTTGATAGAAATGGTAAGTAAACCGTTAATCCTTTTAAAAAGTTCCAGAAATATATATATTTTTCGTGTATTTGTATATACATGACTGTAAGACTTTTTCATTGATTGACTATCATAAGATGTTTTAAATCATAACCTACCATAAAATATTTTGGTGCTTAAATAAATGAATTATGTTAAAATTTGGTGTTACATTTTTGGATCTCGTGGGCTGAAATTTATCAGTTTCTTTAATTATTTGAATAAAAAAAACTTGTTTTACTGAGATTTCTTAAAGACTGGGTCGAACTTAAATTATGAAAAATCTACTACAGTTATTGCTGAGATCAAATGGATGCCGCGGACATTATTCTCCAATATACCACGAACGTCATCAATAAATTACCAGATCTTTAGAGCGATGTGTATTCCCTTTAAAGTTAATTTTGCAAGAGCTCATCGCAGCTGCATTAATTATCGAGTTCATTTATCTAAATTAACAAAAAAACAATTATAAATAATCTAAGTGTGTATTTCATTGACTGAAAAAATATCGTCTGCATTCGATTCCGATTGATAGTTTGCGAACGATATACTTGTAAACAAACATGCCGATGTACTAACATTACAAAATATTTGGGTTTACGCGGAACAGCCGTCTCAACCAATCAGATTCATCTCGCTTGAAAATATGACCTACTTCTTCTCATTATAGAAAATGGATTATCTGATAGTCAAAGCTGTTAGTATAATAGAAATAAAGTTCTTGTTATCGTGAATGTTGCACAATAACCTCCTTGGTCTTGAATTGTTGTTTAGAAATATTGAAGCCTCGGCTTTTATTTCCTTAACAACATTTCTTGACCTGGAACATTCACAAAAAATCGTACTTTATTTCTTAAATAAAGTTTTGGACGCCGATGACGTTGTTATCTTATTTTTTTAAAGGATGCAAAAGTGGTTTCGTCGGTCCATCATGCGACATAATGTGTCCATATCCATCGTATGGGTTCGATTGCCAGATGATATGTAACTGCACACAAACCTTATGCAACTTTCAATATGGATGTATACGTTCAAGTGAGTTTTTTTTTTATTTTACCAACACTGGCGTACACGGTCAAAAACACCCATATATATATATATATATATATATATATATATATATATATATATATATATATATATATATATATATATATCTCGAATTAAAATTCACCTTATTATAGCTCCACCTCCGGCCCAGTCGGGACTTGAATTCACGACATCTGGAAACCATTCTCCTAGCAGTGGGCGACCACCACTCGGTCATGTTGGAAAGACAAGAATCTAACTTTTGATGACGAACGAAACCTAACGCGCTGGTCCCTCACTACACAGTCGTATGAGATACAGGTGGAATACAGTTAAACGACAATTTGAGAGTATCGGGACAATACGCATCGCATAGATATATACATATAATAAGCACAAACACTGCAATAACTGTCAAAATGACATATACCTGCCCATATGAATGATATAGAGAGCGCGCTTAGTGAGCAACCGGCGCGCTAGGTTCCGTTCGTCATCAAAAGAAAGAATTTTTTTTCGATAGCCGATCACTGCTATGAAAATGATTTCAAGGGATCGTGAGTTCAAGCCCCGGTCGGGTTGGAGGTGGAGCTCCAATGAGGTGAATATCTCTGTGCTTTATGTATATCTATATCATTCACTATGGGCAAGTACTTGTCGATTGATATATATACATATTTAAGAATTGAAATAACAAATTAAATAACGCGCGCTAACGCGTTATGAAAATTTGTACGCACACAGCGCTGCAGTTTTGAGACTATATCTTTAAAAAAAATAATGATTTGATGCTTATATTTACATTTTTATAACTTCTTGCCTTGTCTGCAAATGTGATTTATACGTCAAAATTTCTGTTTTATCCTAAGGACAAGTTCAAATTAATGGAAGAGCCACTGTAACAGCCACAAGCGTGAACTTCGATTATCGCTTGTGACGTTGCATTTTACAGCGTTCAACGTTTGTGACGTCATGATAAAACTAGCCATTCTAACCGTTGAGTACCCTGTTTGTGTTACGGTCTCATAACTGCAGTGGGTTTTTTTTACACATTTTACATGCAAAAAATATTTGGAATGTAAAAATATATATATATATATATATATATATATATATATATATATATATATATATATATATATATATAATTATATTCAATAAATCCTTTTTTCTTGGTATCGGGGATGAATAAACAAAGAATAATCTAATGCTCAAACAACTTTTATCTATAGCGCTTTCGCCCTACCGGGCTCTTCAGTAGATTTAAACAAAGTAAACAAGAACATTATGAAGTCAATCTCGTGACGTTAGGTAGGCAACGTTATAATAAACAAAACGTTGAAGACGTGATTATGACGTCAAAACATAGTGACGTCAAAACAGTATACAGTGCATAAAAAGAGTCAATACAATTATAGTGATAAACGTCCAGTGTCTCTTGTATATAATTATATACATGTAGATATATTTTAAAGATATATTATATGCAGATGTTAAAAATACATAATATTAATAATTAAACTAAGGTTTAACCAGTTTAACAAAGTGATTTTCTTTAGTTTTACGCAATTGTTCATTGTTTTCTTTCACTTTATAAAAAGGGAATAAATAAAACATTCCATTTCCACATATATCGAAATGGCCGCTGCATGGTGTGTTCCTCACAGATTGGTGTCTAATCTGCTGCTTGTGGACGTGCACTCTATCTGCAAGTTTAGTTCCAGTTTGTTCTATATAGTTGTCACCACAAGTAGAGCACGTCTTGCAGTAAATCAGGTTCTTGGATTTGCAATTCATTGTTGAATTAACGTTAAAATGCATACCGCTCTTGAACATTATTGATGGGCCGGTTTAAAGAAAAGGATATGTCCCGCATCGTGGATCCTTTTTATATATATCCTGTGTATATATATATATATATATATATATATATATATATATATATATATATATATATATATATATATATATATATATATATATATATCTAACATTTTTTGACGTTTATTCACATTTGTGTTTGATATGTTAAAAGATATCTGATGCAAAGTTATTTATTTGTTTTCGACTAGATAATTACTAGCTATCTTTACGATACTTGCATGTACGTGTAGATATTTCCCATCTCAAACTGTTAAGGTCGTATTTTTTCTACAAATATGCAACCACAAAAATATTTTTAGAAATTCTAAAAAAGAAAATCATATTCATATATTAAAATACATGAAATGTTGTAGTTTAATCAGGAAAATATACTTTATAATTACTACGAGAAACATACATTTTTTCAAAAATATCTACATGAACTTGAGAAGTAAACAAAATTAGAATTATTCATCATTTTGATCACCTCTATTTATTTAGGTTGTATTGAGGGGTTTTACGGTCCCCAGTGCGCGAAGAAATGTCCCTACCCAAGCTACGGCAAAGGTTGTCAGGAGATATGTAATTGTAACAATGAGAGCTGTGATCACCAACTCGGATGCATTGGTACGTATCATTGTGGATTAACAAAAAAAAATCCCCGTTTTAAACATGTTTAATTTGCACCAGGAACAGTGTTTTATCATGTCCTAAGTTAGAGCCATTTTAGTCCTCATTGCAGATCCCATGTTAAACAATCGTCATGGACGTAGTGTGTTGTTTTTTTTTCAATATAAGTTATATCAAATCTAAAATAAGGTTTATCGGTATAAAGTTGATTTAGTATCTGTTTATTCAAAACTGTATTTAGAATGTTACCGTTATTAAAGATTATATAGACTATCAGAATAGAAAAAGTCCTATGAAAGATATATGATACTGATGTGGGTCTGTAGTTTCAGAGATTTTGTTGAGAAAGGCAATGTTGTTGGAAAAAGCAGAGTTCTGAACCATTGAAAGCCGGCTCTTTTGATGTGTAGTAAAGGCTAGCAATCTCTTAAGCTTTTAATGTCGACAAATCGTCAGAAAGCGACTCAATTTTGTAAGAAAATATTAACAAAACAATATTTGTCTAGTAGAAAAAAATAACAACAGTGAGTTAAAATTTAAAAACAGGCGTGATAAATTTGATCCCCTTTTTTCTTCGATGTGCAGCCGAATTTAAATGCTTTGTGAATTAATTTATAGAAGTTCATGTGCATTATATGTGTCCAAAATGCTAACTATTTGTTTTCTTTTAAAACATAAAATCAATAAAAAACAAAACAAAACTTTTTTCTTTATTCTCAAACAGAAAAAAATACATTTGACATAGCATTGCCCTCTGTGTAACTATTTAGTTAAGCTGAAGCTTTGACATTGATGCTGTTCGTTTTGTTAACTTTTTAGGTTGTGCTACTTATAGTGACATTGTAGAAAATAGACTGTAAAATATATATTTTTGTTTTCTGAATGCAGCTGGTGCATTAACCTCAAGTAGAAGTTTCAAAGGAATCACATCAGAAGCAATAACACCACCTGAAACAAAAGTACTTTCTAATGAATCTGCTCTTTACATGTCTGTTTACTCAACTGGTTTGAAAACGAACGGAATTTTGTCATCTACCTTCACATTAGCTCAGTCGGAAATCAATTTGGATAAAGATTTTATATATAATAACGGGAGTATTGTGTTTACTGGAAACAACAACAATATGAATAAGAAAACCACCACGTCCGGCACCAATAGTCTATTGATCTTGACAATTTCATTGAACACATTTGTTATCTTCATAGTTTGTTGCATTTTCGTGCTCTGTCTATTTTGTAAAAGGAAGTGGGTCTTTCAAAAAATATTCGAAAATAACAAAAAAGGGAACTTGTATGACAGAAACAGATTATATGCAAAAGAGCGTTTATTTCAAGAAGCTACTAGATTATCACATAAAGATAAAGACGTTGATATTGAAATGACGGAGATGACGGCATCAGTTGGAAATTTTATAAATGACAATTCAGTGTCAGTGTCATTGACACAAAAGAGATATTCTCCACATGATGTACTTGTATATGAAAATGACATAGATCCGTACCTTGCCCCAGAGATAACTGAATCAGAGTCAGAAAATCATCAGTATTTAACAGTTGTGTAGCTTTCAATAGCTTTCTTGAACTGCTCTTTCCGTAGGTTTTTGACGCGAATGTAGTTAAGTCTCCCAAACGAAGTTTTAATACTTATTGTTTTTGTCCGGTTCTTCTTCTTCTTCTTCTTCTTCTTCTTCTTCTTCTTCTTCTTCTTCTTTCCAGCTCTGAACTTGAACGTCGCAATTTTCAGAGATGGCTACACATAATTGTACAAAACTCCAGTATACTATAAACCTGCATAACTAGATGTGCAGACTGGTTTGATTTTTCTCATTTGGGGTTGGTTAACCACTTTTTTGGGGGGGAGGAGGGGGTCAGAAGGTTGTGGGGTCTAACATGGAACCTTATGGGGAAAATTGTATACTTTATTGTAAATGGTTTTAACTTGAAACGCCCCGGGGTTGCTTCTGACCCCCCCCCCCCCTCACACAGGAAGAGCACAATTAATTTGAAAATTGTTAAGATTCCTACCCTTAACCATATATATTCTTATTGCTTGTGTCAAGGGGCATCAACTGGTATGTAGGTCATGGCCCGGGGTAGGTCCTGACCCCCCTTAAACAGGAAGTGCCCAAACATCTTTAAAACGGTTAAAATCCTCACCCCTCAACCATTTATATTCTTTTCCTTGGGTCATGTTGGTTCACCTGATGTATAGTAAATGACACCTGGGGAACATCATGAAACTTAAGAAATGAAATAATAAAGTTCTAAATCTTTTTGTCTGTAAAGTTTGACCCATATTGGTCATCCCTACTCCAAATGATGGCCTCGTTCGTTTGTGAGACTTTATAATCGCCCCGAATAAAATTACATCTTGTATTTCTACGTTTTTATGGTATATTTATGTCCCCTAAAACTCACTTTGTCCAAATATTGTTTCATAGTAAATAAAACAATAGAATGCGCTCTTTTTGTGAAACATTTACGTAAACGTATGCATGAATTTAGAAAACATTGTAAAAATTTTGTATTGAATGTAGAAATACATGTACCAGATGTATTCTGCGCCTATCCGTTTCGATAATTTACCTATGGAAAAAGTCATGAGCATTGACAGGAAAGCAAAGTCAGAAATATAGCCGCACATTGGACAGACATCGACAAGTAATTCAGAAAATTATTTAAATTCCCGATGCAGGTATTACTGGTGATACCATGTGTAGTGAGATTGTGAAATTCCCAATACATAATCAGCCTCTTCACTCTAACTGCGGTAGTTAAATTTTGCGTGAATAATTGTTTATCTTACAATGTTTGGTGAAGCACGGATTTGTCCTTGTTGGATATTAGATTTTTGTGGCTCATAAATGTGAATATTTGCATACGTACTGTCTTTTTTCACTATAAGCCCACTCGGAGGAGTTGCACTTATATTGCTATTATTGCAACTGCTCAGCCTGTATGTGCATTTACCTTGAAAGCTTCCACTTTCTGATTACACACCATTATAAAATTGTCTTTTACTTGTATATATAGTGGATATATTTAATTACAAAATAATGTACTGTTCATAAAGATTATCGAAAATATAAAATGAAATACAAGAAATTTTGATATTTTTCATACTTATTTTTATTTAATTATGAATGTTTTTTATTATTGTATGAAAAAATACACCCATAATGAACTAAATTTTTTTGTACAAAATTCAATGTACAAGGAAAGATAACTCTTTCTAAAGGGAAAGATAACTCTTCCTTAATCGAAAAGCGTTGTAATATCTCAAACTTGCAGTACTTTCAGGGAAAATCCGCAGTCTATCTTTGTTTCATTACCATCGTAGGCAATACACATAAGAAATAAACACTTTTAAAACATGTAGACAGTATATTTAATTGAATAAATTAATAAACAAAATATTTCATGATTATCTTTCTTAAATATTAAATAGTCCCGTAAATTTTGTACAATATCTGGGTCTCTGACTCATTGATCGTCTACTTTGATCGTGTCGCTATTGAATACACAGGAGCTGAGAAGGGATTTGGAAACTTTCAAATGAATCCTACCGACCATGTTTCAACTGAAAATTCTAACAGTGATGAGGAACTGTTAAATGCCTTTGACCCAACTGTTCCTGAACTGAAAAGAATGAAAAAAAAGAAGTTAAAAAACCTGCATATCCTGAAATACCCCAACCAGAAGCCCCTGTGGTAGACATAAAAACAAAAGATTCCAAAATGTAACACAGGAGCAACTAAAGAATTATCATGATTCTCACCAGTCATCCTCAACAAAGAAAAACACAGTGTGGGGGATGAACATTTTTCAAGGTAATAATTTACATCTTTTGAAAAGCTAATTTGATAAATAACGTTAATTAAATAACTAAGGAGTGAGTGAATGAATGGAATGAATAATAATAATAATAATAATAATAATAATAATAAATAATAATAATAATAATAATAATAAATAAAAATAATAATAAATACATAAATAAATGTTTGGAATCAAGTTAAGTCGTACCCAACCCGACTCGCACCCAAACCAACTCGTACCCAAATATCTGAGTACGACTTCACTAGTCAACTCGTACCCACGGGAAATATATATTTATACTAGGAAAATAAAATACAATAGTTCGCATTCATATGTTATGTTTTTTATTTATGTTTTATTTAACTTTGAATTAACTTTGCCTGTTGCCTAATCCATTTGATTACTCAAAAAATATGTTTTAATTATAAAACAATATCTAATATAGTGATTTACTTACCATTTTCTTGCAGGAAACACACCTCTCTCAAACCATGTTGATCTTCCAAAAGTGATGAAAATATTTGTTTCTTCTTAATTATGAGCAGCATGTTTATTTTGAACGGAATCACATAAAGCAATTAATTTTAATTTTAATTGATGATAGTTAACCTGCTCATAATCATTCTTTGATCCGTCCGCATTCAAGTACAGAATTATAGTACAGTGTATACCAGATTTTTATAACAAATTCTTTTAAATTTGTTATACAATTCGCATATTAATGTTATCGATAATATACAAAACATAACAACATACGAATAAAAGCCATTCATTTTATTTTCCTACACATGTAGTATAAGTATATTTTTTCCACGTGGGTACGAGTTGACTAGTGAAGTCGTACTCAAATATTTGGGTACGAGTTGGTTTGGGTGCGAGTCGGGTTGGGTACGACTTGACTGTAATTCAATATTTCTGGGATATTTAACAAATATAATTAAAACTTACTTTTTAAAATTGAAAATAAAAAAAATATTTAGGTTAACAAATTCTAAGTTTTTTTCTCACTTATTAGATTGGAACATGGAAGCATATGGGAAATATCTAGACACATTAATAGTGTCAGCTTTCGGTCTTGGATAAATCTTGATGAAATTTTATTGTGAAGCAGTTTTTCAAAAGAAAGCAGGTGGAAAAGCACCCACATATGTATATCATAAAAATTCTCTAATTAATATAATAGGGGCTATAAACCGCCATTTCCAGGATATCAATAGAAATATTGATATAGTGAGGGACAAAGAATTCAACATGGCTAACCGAGCACTTGATGGTTTGTTGAAGAATGAGGTCCGGAACTTCCCTTCTCACAAATCACAAAGAAATCATAGAACCATCTTCAAAAAATTGTCATTTACTTGAAAAAGGGTTCCCCTTCTCAAGTCATTCTGAGACAGGCTGTTTGGTTCCTCACATCAATTCATTTCTTGTCAAGGGGGCTGGAATTGCACCACCAACTCAACTTAAAATCTTTTGAATTAAAAAATGATGAAAATGGCGTAGCTTTATCACATGCCACAGAGCAGAATAATTTCCAAAGTGGAATCAGAAGTGTAGAGGAACTATCCGACAAAAGGATGTATGCTGATGATACAGAATGCTGTTAAGTTAAAATGTTAAACTCATATTAGAAAAGATCCTATCTGATGCCACATCACTGTTCAACTAGTATGATAAAGCTGCCCTGGCCAATTCAGAGAGAGCAGTTTGGTTCACATCTAAGCCTTTATCCAAACGCACTTTTTTTACCCGAAATTTTCGAAAATGCTGGTGTTGAAAAGAGGTAAACGCCACACTGCATCCGCGCCACAACTTTTCAACATCTTAATAACTCAGGATGGGAAGCACGTCATATAATGTTTTTATCAGGCCACAGAAACGAAGATCATACAGCAGGACTGTCTCAACATCTCAAAAAGAGCCCTTTGTACGACATTGTCTTCACTGAAGACATAAACCTCGATAGCAACCTTGTGCGATGCTCAACATGCTGTAGTTCCTCGGCCTGCTATCCAAAATGAATTGTTTCCCTTAGAAACCACCACAGCCATATCTGTTTCGTCATAAATGTTATATCAGCTGTCCCTGCTGTCGGTCACACAAACTCCTGGATTTTTCGCAAATTCAACATTTACAAATTGTAACTTTCATTTCAAATGAAGAAGGGTTTACATCCGGTTGGCAGTCATGTGCAGATAACGACGCGTGAAAATATAGTTTTCGATTAGACATTTAAAAGATTCCTTATATATATATTTTAAGGGATATACCGTTTCATCATATCATTTTTTGTTTTAAAAAATATAGTATATCTATGTGAATAAAAAAAAAAGACATTACAGTCTGAACGTTTATTTTAGGTGCAATTCCTTCGTTTCGATTGACGAGTTATCGCTCTTGAATGCAAGTATAAACATTTCCGGTACAATTGAAAGTAAGCAAAAAGTCAAATCCCCGCTATGATTTGAACCAAACATTATGCATTTAGATAGTAAAACAACGATAGAAAATATTCTTAATTACAAGAAAAACCGTATTTAAAGAGTAAATGTAAAAAATAAGCGGCACGAAGCTTGAACTGAAATCGTACGAAACAAGGATGATGATGTAAATATTAAGTCTGTTGTTAATTCTGAGCCCAATCTAGTCGATGAAAAAATAGTTTCAATAGACTCTTCAAAGACCGGCTGGACTTCTGAAATACAATTAATTTCAAAAATATCTCACAATGATGTTGAAAATTACCTATTACACAGCAGTCACAGGACGGAACAAGGAAAAGATGGAGTGTTATCGTCAATTTATCAGAGGTTTTAACTTTTTTTAAGGAAGGATACGTACAAAAAATAATGAATAACTTAATTTCCGAAGAAAGCAAATTTTGCAATATCCGTTCGAAATACAGCCTATCTATGAAACAGGGAATGTACATCCAATGGATATTAGTTTCACGAGATTCTCCATGCACTATAACAAAGGCATATTGCTCGTGTCCTGCAGGGTATAGTATTGTTTATTTTAATTTTTTGAGAATTTTCCCCCCAAAAATTAATACTAACGTCATTTTATGCTTAAGCATGTAGTAACCATTGAATTATACAGTGTTTGTTATCAGCACATGGAAGCCCTTTATCAAGAAATTATACATGTAGCTATATGTATACATTTATACCGCATATCATTATTAATTTAAGGCATTTAAATTTTATTGACATGTTATTTTAAAACTTTAAATTCTTATCAAAATTATCAATTTCAGACTTGGTGAGGGGTGCACCCATATTGCAGGCCTTCTCGTTTCCCTGGAAGATATAAACACAACAGACAAAAATGAAAAGCCATGTACATCAAAGCCCTGAGAGTGGTCAAAGCCGAGCAAGAGAAAGCAAGAAGCGGACATGGTGAAAAACATTCAATTTAAAAACTTAAATATGGTAAAGAACCTTCAGCAAAATCAAGATGTGAATTCCCCCTTCCTGTACCAAATGATTATTTCAAAACACAATTGCGTTGTAAGTTGAGTAACATCAATTCAAATGCTGTTTTATAGCAGATGATAACACCTAAAGAAAACTTTGAGGTTCATAGTGATTAAAATGTTGCAGAGGTGGAAACCTCTGAATACATAAGCTACAAGTCTGACAAATACATTGATATTAAAAAGTTGATAAGCCCCTGTTCAACAGCCAAGGAAGCAATAGAAGCAATATCTAATGTATCTTTTGACATATAGAGAGTTAGAAATTAGAACACGTGGTCAAAATCAAAATGAAATGTAGAAAACTGCAAGAAAATGCAGAATACATGTAACTAATTCCAACTTTCATGATGTATATGTCCGTCAGTATTCGACATCCCCAGAAAAACTAATCAAAAATTTGTTGGAAAAGGTCATGACTCCAGCATTAAGGTGGGGAAAAAAATATGAACCGATTGCTCGAAAAAGATACATAGCACAATAAAAGACTTTTTAACAAACAGAAAGTAAATGTTGTCGACTGCGGTTTGTTCCAAAGTGAGCATCATGCATATCTGGGATCAAGTCCTGATGGTATTTGGGTATTGTGATAAACTAGATTCAAGGAAATTATTAGAAAAAAATGTCCATGCAGTGTTAGGGAAAAAACAATTATCGAAGCTGTCAAATTGAGTGGCTTTTGCTGTATATATGATGAAGATACAAATGAAATATCATTAAAGTCTACACACCGATATTACAGTCAGGTGCAAGGTCAAATGACCATTTGTAAAATTGATAAATGTGATTTTGTCTTATACACTAAACAAAACTTTAAAATAGTTAAGGTCTCCTTTGATGCAGATTATTAGGATAAATTAAAGAAGAAACTTCATGAGTTTTATATTGACAACATGAATCCTTCATTACTCTCTTGAGCTTAGAGGATGTATAAAAGATCCATGGAATATGTTATTGAATTCAAGTACCCGGTCCTGATGACATAATAAATAAATGGACATGTCGATGTAAACCTTATATCATAATCAATGAAATCTATTATTACTATAGAAATATGTACTGGTACTGTAACTTTTATTTATAGATACATGCATGTATGTGAACAATGAATTTGATTTAACTGATAATGATATGCAAATTCAATAAACACATGTACAAAAAATGTCATTTGTCTTCTTATTTTCATGCTTGTTACATAAGATTTTATCAAAATATGCACATATTAGATGTATAACAATGAGATGTGTTCGTGTTTTATTTATAATAACATTATTATCACAGATACAACATATATCCTTGTACTTAGTCCTACTTTACAAGAGGTGGTAAAAGATTTGTCAGAGATCCACACACACAAAAAAGACTTCATCTACAATGTCACAAAAGCTTATTGTTATAACTCCTTGCAGAATACGAAAGTTCTTGATCTGCTCCATTTTGCGCTCAACATGTATGCGTGCAGATGCAATCCTCCCGGTGCCTTCAACTTCCTACTTGGTAAATTGATTTTTGGTCAGAAAAGGAGGGCAGTACAATTTAACTCCACGTTGTGATTAATCGCCCTTAATATGTATAAATAATTTGTCCACCATAACAACACCACCCTCTAATAGTAGATTATATAGTCAACTTTCTCTGGTCATATGGGTATCATATACTTATCCACCCCAAAAGACGAGATACAAAAGCTACTGCTCCAATTTTGTCGATGCCAATCAAAGACTTCAGTGTATTGTGGCCCTTGTAGTTGGAAAAAAGTCTGACTCTGGGTTTGTAGAGATGAATGAGTTTGAACAAAATTTCTGTACAGTCCAAGACAATACGAGTATCTCTGAACTTCTCAAAACCTTTATGTATCGCTTTCATCTCTTTCAATGGTGGTAAATACACATTTGTCTGCAAACACGGACACAATAACTGAATCCATGAAATTCCAAACATTTGAATAAAAGAACAAGCCTTAATCGCATGAGAACCATAATAAATTCATCCTCAATTCTATGGTTCCTTTTGGCTCCCCCTTTCTTTGCATCGGTTTTTGTTTTCATAGCTGAAGAATCCAACACAAGTTAGTCTGTTCCCTGTTGTATTAGGCATTCAAATAATGCTTTGCATGTGCCATAATCAGGGAGTCCAGTATATAACAACGTTTTGTCATTATCGTCCTTAATATATCGTCAATGGTTATCTCTGGGAGTTCACAGTTCGAGAAGTTGTCGAAAGAGGATGGCAGAATATCCTTGCTAGCGTTGCTATCAGTAGGAATATCTAAATTTTGATGTGGGGGGGTGGGGTGGTTCTTTCACTTTTTAATGTACAGCATAACTGAAGATATAAGATAATTAATGTGAAAATTTACAATTCAATTTTTTCCAATAGTAACGAACACTTGATTTTGTGTAAACTTCTCAACTACCATAGTCAAATGATCATAATTCTGACATTTTCAAAATAATTGCATAGTTATGCTCATTATCTGAAGTTTAAAATAAATAATAAATATAAGTAAATAACATTGTTAAAATGTTCATTCAGGTTATTATAAATACAAATATGTGTACTTGATTTTTTAAATAGAATATTTGTTTGATATACATGATTAACTATAACATGTTATTATGATACAAAGTGTTACAGTACTCACTTGTGGTCATTAACATCTACTGTCTGGGCTGGGCTTTCTATGTTCATTTTATTACTGTTCTTTGACATCTTACTTTAACTGATTTTACTGTCTTGTGAGGAAGGAAAAGGGTTGGAATTTGATTGTTCCAAGTCCTTCCATTTCCGCCAGGGAAGTGGTCAGAACACACCTGAATTCAATGAAAATTTTCATAATCAATAAGCATTCGGGAGAGAGAGAGAGAGAGAGAGAGAGAGAGAGAGAGAGAGAGAGAGAGAGAGAGAGAGAGAGGGGGGGTCCTGATTTGCTGAGGAAAGTGCGTTTTTTATAACATGTAAGTTAGCGGCAATTTGGATGTGCCTTCAATGAAAAAGTTCATCATCAATAGGCATTCGGAGAGAGAGAGAGAGAGAGAGAGAGAGAGAGAGAGAGAGAGAGAGAGAGAGAGAGAGAGAGAGGTGGGGGCAAGGGAGAGGGTCCTGATTTGTTGAGGAAAGTGCGTTTTTTTATAACATGTAAGGTGGCGACGATTTGTATGTGCCACCCCATTACTGAGAGAAATTATCTTACCTGAGTTCGCTTGGGATTAAAGTGTTTACGGCTTATAAGCTCTAAGTAACGCAGTGCGAAGGTGTTGTTTCTTTGGTAATTCATGCAGTTTTACCTGTTTACCAAATCAACCAATACGCCCAGAGACAGTGTGACAGTTTTAACGGCACAATAAATTTCCCCATGTTATTGTTTATAACGGAAGTGAACAATACCTCAACTCACGAAGGATAACTCTTGCATGACTTGACTATTGAAAATCGGGAATATCTAAATGTCAAGGTCTAATACAGGGGAACTCCAAGGGGTAAATACCTGTAAACATCTTGGTGGAATAGATGCGTGATGATCCCGTCATCAGGTGGATCCTCCTTCCTCTGTTGTTTCAGCGCTGTCCACTACAACCTCCAGGGGTGCGCCGACTGGGGTATTCAGCTTCCAGACGGGGACCATCCAGCTATCCGCCTGTGAACTGATCTTACATTTACAATTATCTCTCACTGTCTTCCCCACTGTCCCTCTCTTCTCCACAACCATAACGATGCTTTTTCTGCCTCTCTGCTTAGTCGCCCTATGAGCTGTCTTCTCTCCAATCCAATATCTCCGATGACTCTCAGGGCTAGCCAAAAGGATTGTCCAACAAAGCTGCGCGCGCCAACATCAACTGGGAAATACCATACTCTCCACCCTCTCTCCTGACAATCTGCCACAAGCTCCTGATATTTTCCCATTTTCCGCTCATATGCTTCTTCCATTCTCTCCTCCCAAGGAACAGTCAGCTCCACTATAATTACCTGCTTACTAGCCAAAGACTAGATCACTATGTCAGGTCGCGTTTTGGTGGATGTTACTTCCGTTGGGAATTGCATTCTTGTCTTCAGGTCAGCTCGCATTTGCCAGTATCCTGCCGTGCCAAGAAGTCTTCTTCCCTCCCCAGTGCTGCCTATCTTCTCCCTCTCTCTTGCTCTTACAAAGTTGATGAAGTTGAGCCGCTTGTCCTTTGGTGGTAGTCTCTTCCTGGCCTTTTCGAGAGAGTCTGCAAGCACCGAAAATATCTGGTCGTGCCGCCATGTATACCGGCCTTCAGACAATGCTACGGAGCATGATGACAATATATGTTCCAAATTTGCTGGTTTTCCACAAAGTATGTAATTTGGGTCATCAGATAAGCCCCATACTGCCAAATTTGTTGGACTTGGTAGCACATCATATACTGATCTTAGGAGAAACTGCAACCTGTTTGGCTCCATCGACCTTATGTCATTTCAGGTCACTTTCCTCTGTCTTGCTGCTTTCCAATCATCCAGCTTCCTTGTTTCTTCATGCCCACTGCTTTAACCATTCTTGAGTCTTCCTCCATCACCCGGACTTCCTTTTGCACTAGCTTCCTTTGCACTTCTTTGCTTGCTGTTCCCCATCTGGTTGATGTAATTGTTCCCAGGCCCAGTCTTCCGACTGCTACCTTTCCCACAATGTCTGCTTGCTTCAGGTGTAACTCTGCTTCCCGGACCGTGTCTTGAACAGACCACTTCCTGCCTGTTTCTAGATTCACCCTGGCTTCGCGCACCTTTTCATCTTCACTGTAAAATGCAAATATAAGTAATTAACAACGATTATGTAGTGAACATGGCATTATAAATAGCAATTGCTCTGCTGGCATATTTACCATGATCGCTAGAGGGCATCATGGAATATGCCAGCAGAACAATTGCTATTCATAACACCATGTTCACTAATTTTATTTCGTAAGTAATTAACAATTAAACAAATTTAAATATTAACAAATAATGATTGAATAAGGTTTTTTTTTAATTCATGAGACACATAATCAAATTACCCGTTTATGTAATAAAAATGTTATAGATGAATGTTTTAGATGAATGTTATAGATGAATGTTTATACAAGCGTATGAAATATATTATCTATACATGAAAATAGTTAGGTCTTACGCTAACCTGAACGATTAATCACGTCTGATAATTATCTTTCTTTTTAGTGCATATGTTTGAAGATACATGAGCGTATGCATATATTAGAAAATAGTTTCTAACAGCATATATAGTAAGTGACTGTGAATTTTATTAACTGTTTCACGTAAACGACAATATGAGTTAAATAAGGGTGATTAGCAAATACATACTAACTAGTTACATACTGACCACATTTGTGAACATAACAGGTAGATCAAGTAATAACTGCAATAAGTAAATAAATTTATTAAGAATTTTGCAATAAATTTGCAATTCTAACTTTTGCGAATTTTTCATACCGCAAAATACCGCAGAAAAAACACCAACCGACCCGTTATACGGTCAACGAAATAGGAAAAACATAATGAGGTGTATTACTATAAGTATGTATTCAGATATACAATACATGCTCTTATTTTGGTTTATAGGAACGAAATACTTATAAATGACATTTTTGCATACACATTTCATATAAGTATATAACTAATTGAAATGCGTTGAATTAGTGTTTGTCAGTTTTATTAAAGCATTCTTTCCTGTATATTTTTTAAAATGTTGAATTTTAAACCCCTCTTGATGCCCCAGTATTTGATGTGTTCGTTATAATACAATTTAACGGGGTTTTTTGGCATCAAACTTCATGTTATTTATATAATAGTGTTGTGTTGTGAATGTACTATGCCTAAATAGTAGTCAGGGTTTGATACATAGTGCACGAGCCGGAGGCGAGTGCACTATGTATCAAACCCTGACTACTATTCAGGCATAGTACATGCACAACACAACACTATTGTTATTATTATGCCGACTGTTGAATATACTGACGTGCTTTGCTATAGCGTTAGCTGTGACGTTCGAATGTTGACAAGTCCCTATAAATTATCACTGGAAAAGTAAGCTTTTGGATTTTTTCAAATAAATCAATTGATTTGACTATCTATTTAATCAACAAGTTGTTGTACAATAACAATTCAACAAAGGTTTTTGTTCTTTTCAAGAAATGAGAGACGTTTGGCCTTACCGAGAAAACTCGAAATTTTTAGCAGACGAAATCTCATTGAATTTTTTTCTTGTACATTCTTTATCAAGCGTCATTTAAAAAAGCGTTTTTGTGATTCTCATGTAGAATTTCTTTGAAAAATGTTCAATCAATTTGTTCAAAAGTTTATAAGAAACTTTAACTTTAAAATTACCGTCAATAATGAAGTGTTTTTGGAAAAATGAATAATTTTAATTGCTCAATGTCAGTCGTATATATCTACGTTTTATATATATAAATACTGTAAAATTTAATAACGGCTTATTTAGCGTAGCGGTAACGCGTTGGGCTTCAAGCTTGAAAGATTTTAGCGTCGTGAGTTCGAATCTCACTGTCGGCGCTTGAAAGATTTTCGTTGAAAACATTTGCCGTGCTCTATTTCGGCATAGTATGCTTACGCTATATAAATCCTTTAATACTATGCGAAAATAGATGAGTATTGAATATATAGTGACAAATTGACAGAAGGCATAATAATTTCATATAATGATAAATACCCCTAGAAATTGGCTTTATTTATTCTCGAGAGCATTTGGAAGAGGGAAGCACAAGCAGCTTGATGATGTTAAAAATATTTCTTGCGATAATGAGATAATTATCTGTATTATAATAATTATTGTTATACTTTCACGTCAAATACTGAAATCTGATTGGTTAAGACGCAGTTAATAATATTTACTATTACCCTCAGCGTTAGCAACGCACTTGGCAACGGGTAACATTAAAAAATGTTACATGCGCGAAAATTATGCGCGTACGGTTCGCTGTAGAATTCACGTTATTCCTATATAAAAGCAGTAAAATTTTCTTAAAAATTTAAAAAAAAAATTCAGTATAACAAAATAAATAGTGCCTGTTTGGGAGGATAACAGTTGAAATTGACACCCCTCGAAAACCATTGTCAACCTCCGCTTCGCGTCGGTTGACAATGGTTTTCTCGGGGTGTCAATTTCAACTGTTACCCTCCCAAACAGGCACTATTTATATATTATTATAGTACAGAAAAATATCAAATTTCTTAAATAAATATTACAATGTCAGACATCTGTGCCTTGGACTACCATCCACGCGGTGAAATAGTACCCTGGATAAGTACCCCGGTTAGTATTCATTGATCATGTTATAAGGTACGGGTTTAAAGCTGATAAGGAATCATAATATTACATTGTATACGTATTTGGTTATCATGTGTGCATATGTATAGTACATGTAGTGCCTTGTATTTTTATCTAAATTGGCAAAGTTCTCACTGGATAAATAACAATATATCGGGAATAGGTGCGGGAGAAAATTTGAAGTTATAGAAAATGTCTGTACAAGCCATAGGCCTTCTTGTCATTCACCTTGCGATATTATTGCTCAGATGACGATTAGCCGTACAGACTAAAGACAGTATGGACAAAACTTATTAAAGATTAAATCACTTAGCTATACATGTAAAATTACATACTGAACGACCGTATACCCCGGTTTATAGTGTTTAGGCCAGCTGGGCTATTGACTCAACAAGTTCAATTTCTAGACAATTATATATTCTAAGTTGATACAAGGACGTATATACAAACAAGTATTAGTATATAAGTCCCTGGTTGATATTGATACGGACAATATGTGTTTGTAAAACACCGATACCCTGTTTGGAATCAGAGACATAAAAACCATTTGTGTTTATGTTGTTTATGTCTCTGTTGGCATTTAATGCCAAGATTAGTCTTACAAAAGTAGACTGGACTCCAGGATCAATGTCATATTAAAAATTTAAAAATTTTGAAAAAAAATGTTATAGGAAATGTCCAAAGCATATAAAAGCAAAAGCTCTAACCGCTCAAAGTTATAGCAAAATAGACAATATCCATTGTAAAATCATGAATTAAAAATGTAATGAAAAGAACTTCCAAATTGGTTTGTGTCACTAAAGAATAAATCTGCAATTTATAAAAGCTCTACCGCCTACCGTTATTAAAGTGAATCAAAACTATTTGACAAGATTATTACTATCGGGGTCAACATTACTAGAAGAATTTACTTGGAATAAAACAGACGAGATGGACGCGCGGGCGCGCCAACGCACTGAATACAATTATCCGTATAATATATTTTGATAGTCAATGAATTTATACAGCCATGTTATATATGCTTTATAACCATTTTAACCCCGCCTTAGAGTCAAACCCCCTACCTCAGTCGACATGACATTCACAGTTTTGGTAGCGGCCTCATTGTCTACATAACTATGAATAAAAACAAAAGAAATATTATTTTTTCTTAATTCAAATCCCAACAGAATGAGTTTCATTTTACAAACAGTCATACATAAAACAAATAAATCCCTTCGCATGCAAACTAAGCCAGTTTACTAGAACGTCAAGCCGTTAATAATTTATACACAGGTAACTATGTGTATTATACTTCCTCTATTACGCATTATTTGGGGACTCTCGAAAAAGGTTGGTATTTTTCATAATAAGTTTTTAATTCATGTCAAGTTAAAATTAACTACAAACAAAATAAATACGACTGTTTTTGTGAAAAATGAAGATAGCAAATCACAAATTACATTTCTTTGAAAGCTGACAATCTCGGAAGGGCGATCGCAATTTATTTTTTTGAATAGGGGTTAAATTTTAGGACATTTCTTTATATAGAGTAAATCTAAATGGATTAACTTTACAGAATGACATTTTTAGAAGCATAAAACATTTTCAATCTCAATAAAACCCAAACAACATAGATAAAGGGGCATTAACCATTACATGATGCATTCTCTGATTTTACTGATTTAACATTTATACCTTTCGGGTAGAGGTTTGTAGTAGGGCGAAATGAAGGTTTGTTATTTTAGACTTTCCTAATGAAATTTTCATAAAATTTATCACTTAGGTAAATATACTGAATGAAACGATCAAAGTATTTGAAATGATATTTTTGCCATCTCTCTCTCTCTCTCTCTCTCTCTCTCTCTCTCTCTCTCTCTCTCTCTCTCTCTCTCTCTCTCTCTCAGTATATTCATAGATAGAAAATGTTGACATTTCAGGAACAAACACACAAATACATCCCTTCGCGTGCAAAGAAACCAAATTCTCTGAAATTTAAACCTAAGTCTTAAAGTAGAACGTCATGTAGGAAATAATATCTACACAGGTAATAGGGTCGGAAAGTCTCGTCATGTGACCCGCGAGATATAACGAGAAAACGTACTTCTGGGCAGTTGCTGCAATAATGGCGCTATCAATAATATACTGGGCTCGATATGTAGATGGTCATACAAAGCTTACTAGGAAGAGCGAGAAAGCCGTGGATAGCGACAGGGTGTTAAAGTTCGTTTTAGACAAAGAATGTTACGTGATATCGGCGGTGGTTCAAGCTTCAATGCGAGACACTTCATACAAAGTTCAGGTATGCACACAATATTTAGCCGTCTTCATCCCTACATTTAATCAACCAGGGTAAAACTATGCATCGAATTTTTTCTTTAAGTTAACAATATCGCTTTCTGCGATCAAGAAATGTGCTACATTGTATATCTTTAACCTTAAGTTCGTCATTGTTGCCGTTGTAAATAACCCCTACCCCCACTTTTAGTCTTTAATAGATATATTTGTTTTTAATAATATGTATAAGTATTTCCCACTATAAATACAATATGTCAATATATTCATACACGCAAAGTTGCTTCACAGACATTTCATTAATTTTTTACAAAGATATTTCTGGAAAATGAAGATGATGATGCAGGAACAGTTATATCATCAACCTGTGAATGCCCTATGGGTCAGTTTCACTGCCACCATGTAGCTGCTGCACTTCTGTTTGGGTAATCATTACTAATCTATTATCATACACGCGTAAATCAGCATTCTTGTGTTAATCATGGTTGTAATAAGTGTTAAATGTATATTGTCAGCTGATTTTTTGCATTCCAGTGTCTATTAAGTTCAGTTTAAAGAATAAATCTATATGATAGCTTATCTAAACATTGGGATTAATGATGATATTTAAGATATAAAAGAGCAAGTAACACAGATGTGAAGTGCAGCTGGATCAAGCATCCAAAATCGGCACCTCCCAAATCCACAACAACCATGGCGGAAATGTATCCACCCAGGCAACAAGATTATAGGTAAATCACCAGGACACTTATGCAATATATTTTGTTAAAATGTCAGTGCTAGGCAAAATCAGATTTTTATAAACCATAATGATACCATTTCTATAAAATGTGAATTCAGAGCATTAAAAAGAGAGATGACAGATGCCGACAGATCATATTTGTATGATCAACTAGGTCTTTTGGGTAGATTTACAGGTTTGATCAACAATTATCATTTTATCCCTGTTTGAGGGAAAACTGTTTCCTCTATATGAGGCCCTTTTATTTTTACGTAAATATTGTATTAATGTTGTGCATGGATATGAATTTATTTTCAAAAAAGCCTTTGTTTCTTTCAGTTTGCATGTGCATGTAACAAAAATTATTGAACTTTTCAAGCTGAACACCTTTTTGTAAATATGCATTAATTGTCCGCCATATTTCTCTTTTACCACTGTTATCCCTACATCCCCTTTAAAAGCTGCAGCTCTCATATCAGTTAAAAGTATATCGGTGAAGAGGTCTCACCCGTGAGGATGTAAATCTTGCTTCGCAATGCTATTTACAAATGGAATTTGCACATATAATATTTAAAGAAATAAATGCATAAAATCCAAAGACCATGAAAGGAACACTAAATGTCGGCCACAAGTTAAAATCAAAGGGTTTATATACCTGTAGATAGATACCTGTGTGACTGTGCTTATTTACAGGTGGTGTTCAGCTTTAAGAAACATTAATTAAATGAATATTTCAACAACTGATATGTAAAGAAAATTATCTATGCAGGAAAAATGATCTCGCAACATAATTCATCTTTCTGTTAAATATGGTTAAACTAATGACATATATTCCAATTGACACAAGCATTGTCGAGAAATTTTTTTATCAAGGCAATATCATTTTTTTTTTTTTACATAATTGTCACACTTACACCTATATTGATTACACATGTTCATATGAAAACTATGACATCCTTTTGTTGGCCATATGATTTCTTTATTTAATCTTTGCAGCTATGCATTGGATTTTTTCTAAAGAACCTGAATGTGAGGAAATGCCAGCATTACTTATTGAGGACCAGCTTACAAGTGAAGAGTACATGAATGCCCAGTGCAAGTCTTCATATCTGAGGTACTTTTGAAATTATAAAACTGCTCTCTTTCTCTCTCTCTCTCTCATCTCTCAATCTATAAATATGTAATAATAAATTTTTTTTCTGGTTCATTGCAATAGGGATAAGCTTGTTATTTCTTCGGAAAATGTCATTAAGACTGCATGGATGACTACAGCTCAACGAGAGAATTCGTTATGGGCAGCTGTTCGCAAGTTACGAATAACTGCATCAAATTTTGGGCAAGTTATCGGAGCTATCAGGAGAAATCGGTAATTCATTGATTTCAACATATATTGATTTCTTAAATAACTATAATCTTTTATCTAAATCTTTTTTATTATAATAAGAAATGATTTAGAATCTTAATTTTATTTTTAGGCTAACTTTATCTTTGAAGAAAAGGTTACTCAGTGCTCACAATCTTGAGAAGAGACCTTCTATTCAGTGGGGACTTACACATGAAAAGGTTGCAATAGATAGCTATTGTAAGCTTTCAGAGGTGTCTGTATTGCAGACAGGTAAACATTTATACTGTCAAACTCAAATCTTGGCATAAAACCTGTTCATCTTCAATGTTCATTTGAATCATTATTATTGATTGAATCATTTTTTTTTAATTATGTGATATGAAACTAATTTATGATACAGTTTATGAAACATTTTATTTTACTTTCAATTAAAGGTATTTGGCTCCATGAATCAGGAGTTCTTGGAGCTTCTCCTGATGGATTTGTCCAGGGTGATCCTAAAACGTGTAATATGAATGTCCACCTTCAAAGTAAACTGACAGCATCACCAGCAATTTTAGAGGTGAAATGTCCGTTTTCAGCAAGAGCGATGTCCATAAAGGATGCTTGTGCAAACTTGAAAGATTTTTTTCTAGGTAGGTTCAGAGATTGATTAGAAAGATTTGCATACAAAACATTCATTATGTTGAGGTTAAAATTAAATACTGTATGTTACCAATAACCCATCCTTAGGTTTGATTGCGTTAATGAAACCTAGTAAATTTTAGCTCTTGTGAGTTTTTCTTTAATAATTTTTCTTAATATTTTAGAGTGCGACTCTGAGGGCACTTTGCGTCTCAAAGAGAGCCATGACTATTGGCATCAAGTTCAAGGCCAACTTTATCTAACAGGAACTTCATGTTGTGATTTCGTGGTTTGGACACCAGTCAGTATGGAAGTTATTCGCATTCTTAAAGATGACTCATGGGAATGCCACTTGAAAAACATGATTGAATTTTATTTCAATGTTTTTTTACCCTCTCTTAATTAAAAACTTGGCAGACTGTAATTCAGAAATTTTCTATTTACTGTTTATTTTCCTATTGATACATTAAATTACTCTAGACAAAACAATTCATTTTTACTGTAATGTCATATTTTGAGTAATGAAATTTGAAGTTTGTTCATATTTTTCCTTCCCTAATGATTCAAATTATAATTAAGTAATTAATTTATCTAAGAACATGTGTACCCTCTGATGTCTCCGGTAAAGAAACAGCATAGCAGTGATCATGATCAGTGTTGCTGCCTTGCACATCTTTGGACAATGTTTCCACAGGACCTGTTCTATCTGCAAACCAAACAAATTAATTTTATGGGTTTTTTTGTCATTAATGGTTTCATTGTGAAAATGTTTATACTCCATTCTTTATTCACATATATTATTAATTAAGAATATCTCATTTAAAACTTTCGCAAGCAAGACCAAGTATTCTGATGTTTCTGTATGGGAGTAAAGTGTAAGAATATGAAAAACATATAACCTTCAAAGGAATCTGGAGCAGATAATTATTTGGCGGCCGCCAGATAAAACCTGGCTTCCTGATGCGCGCGCATGTTTTAATGGGAGCTTTTTAGGGAGTTGTGGATACATTCTAATTTATTAGTTTTATTAATTATTTCTGAAACTTGACATTAAAGCTGAACACCGCTCGTAAATAGGAACCGTCACACAGGTATCTGGTATATAAACCCTTCGATTTCGTTACACCCGATTGCACATCTGAAACTCGTGGCCGACGTGTAGTGTTCCTTTCGTTGTCTTTGGATTTTTATGCATTTAATTGTTATTTATGTGCACATTATGTCTGTAAATAATGCAATGACCCGTTCATTTGATACTCTCCTGGTTTGAAAAAAGTGCGTAAAACTTGACAATTTCATCGCGACCGAGTAACATGGCGAGGCAAGATGTACGTCCACACAGGTGAGACCTCTACAGCGATATACTTTGAACTGTTAAGAGGTCTATGGCTTATATAGGGGTGTAGGAAGAGCGGTGCTGAAAGAGAAATATGGCGGACAGTGCCTATTTACGAGCGGTGTTCAGCTTTAAATATCAATTGCAGAGCTTAGTATTTTGAAAAACTGGTTGAGTTGAATGTATATAAGACTTTGTTGTTAGAATCTAGAATGAATTTTATAGTACTTTGTGCCTTGTATTATAAATGTACGTTGTAAAACATGGTATTTTAGAGTTGATTCTGAACTTTTTAAACCGAACTAAACATTCGCTCAAGAAATCTTAACATTAAAAAACCTTAACTTGAGAGGAATTTTTATGTAAACATGTATAAGTAAAGGAACGCACTGCCTTCTATATGTTTTAATTTTGGTATAAGAATTTACCAACGCAGATTAAAGTCAGCTTTATTGACCACGACAGCTAGTACAGGCAATATTAACACGAGAGCAGATCCATCTATGACTTTATAAGGATAAACTAGGATAATTGTGTACTAGCATTCGTGGCCATAAAAATGAAACTATTTAACTGACTGTGTTGTTAAACTCTTTTTCCAAATCACATGAAAGACAGTACAATAAAAAGACCGTGATCAAAGTACTGAGAGTACTGAAAGGCGGGGTCTTGAAAGTTTGAATTTGTAATTGTTCACGTTTTCCTCCATTATGTTCCAAAAATTATGAGTTTGAATTAGTTGTTTCAATCTACATGTAGTATGCTAAAGTTCGGCTTTTTGCAATTGCCTGATACTTTGTCATAATTTAGCTAAATCCCGACCGGGACTGTTCTTCATAATTGTAAAAAATTGACACAACGGTATATTAAGTAAAATAAGACCCCAAGTAAAATTTAAAAAAAAATACAACTAACCGAGAAAATCAAAACAACTATATTTAGGTAAATAATTTAAATAGTTATATTTATTTATTTTGTGATCAAAGGGAAAATCTATAAGTCGGACGGTATCTGTTATACAAGGTTTATGGAAACTCCGAAAACTCTCAAACTGTTGAATTAACGAACAAAGTTAACATTTGTATACCGATTACAAACACAGGCATCTAACGTTAGAAATATTTCTTTTTTACAATAAGATTATTCCAAGTTTATGGTGGCATATCTCTGCCCCCTGTGTGCAAGTTATGTTTCTCTTAATTATGTTGACATGCAAGATAAATATGTTGACATGCAAGATAGTTATGTCAGCGTGCAACATAACTATGTTGACATGCAAGAAAACTGCAATCAAATAAGAGTTATAAAAAATCTCAAATATCGCCAACATGTGACATTCAAGATGCTAGATACGCTACCTATTGTTGTCAACATGCAACTAATTTATGTTAACATGCAACTTCTTAATGTCGACATGCAACTTATTTATGTTAACATGCAACTTCTTTATGTCGACATGCAACTTATTTATAAATGTCAACATGCAATTTAGTTATGTTAACATGCAAGCTAAGTATGTTGACATGCAACATATTTATGTCAACATGCAACTTAGTTATGTTGACATGCAACTTATAAGTTGCATGTCAACATTTTTATCTCGCATGTAAACATAACTAAGTTGCATGTTGACATATTCATCTCGCATGTCGATATAAATAACTTGCATATCGACATAAATAAGTTGCATGTTGACATAAATAAGTTGCATGTCAGCATATTTATCTTGCATGTTAACATAAATAAGTTGCATGTCGACATAGAAAGATAGCATCTTGCATGTCACAGGTGGGCGATTTTATGAGATTTTGTATAATTCATATCAGATTGCAATTTCTTGCATGTCAACATAGTTATGTTGCATGTTGACATAACTATCTTGCATGTCAACATATTTATCTTGCATGTCGACATATTTGATAGAAAAATAACTTGCACACAAGGGACAGAGATATGCCACCATAACCGAACTTCATGCGCGAGCCGAGGTTAAAATACACAGATGTCCTACATAATAAATAGGTGTTTCATTGGCCTCCAGTTAACACGCGTTATGACTGCTGTTCATCTCAAAAAAAAAAACCAATTTGTACATAGAAAATAAAAACAAGTCTGAATTTGCCTTCTCGTTCATTGACTCTTTAGTTAATTAAAATGAATTTAGATTTTGAACAATACATTGTAAGCAAAATCTATATAGATTATACATTTTGGGTGACCAATACATTAATTGATATATACAATCTTATCGATTGAAGAACCAAGTTAAATGTTAATGTTCATGTTGTCCGGCTTAGTTGGAATATACAATCATGTAATTTGTTTTAATATTATGAGACATTTTCTATACTTTATAACGGACAAAACCAGTCATATTCGTGATTTAAAAGAATTCTTCATCAATATCTTAAAGCCTCTCATCAGAAACTCAGCTGATCTTTCTCCCATTGATAAATATCTCGCACCAATATTAGACCTTTGAATTCAGAGATAACGCATGGCTGTTTTGTTTTAAATTTTTAATTTATTGTGTGGTAGTACATGTAAATGAATAGGACTTGTTTCAATTTTAAGAAGATAAAAAGTAAGTTTTTATCATAGTTTTAAAATCTGATTTACAAATCCTTTATTGTAGCTCCTCGAAAAAATTTGAAATTAAATCGCTTTCGAAATTAAGTTCAGTTTTCCAAGACACGCATTAAATTGTGCGTTTAATAAACGAGGGTGTATTTAAAGGACAAAGATCCCTGAAATGACAATGTCATACAACATTTGTTAATTTTACTGTTAAAAGCGTTAACTTTGCATATTTTAGAAATCTTAAAATCAAATAAATCTGAATTAATAGCTAAAATTAACAATCTACAATTATCATATATAACAGCCAATCAGGAAAAAATATGACGGGATTCATTCACTTTTGGTCTCCATTTTCTTGTTTTAACGATTTGAAAAGCAGATGACTGAATTTGGAGTATGATTTTTAATGAAATTTCAGAAACGGTTGTATCGTGATTCGTGTAAATAATGCACGAGTTTACACAAAAAAAGTAGTAAGTGGCGAACGAATTTATTTTTTACCTATTAATTTTATATGATTCGCTGCAAAAAAAATCATGACAGGTAAGAAGGTCTAAAAAATCAAAATGGCTACTGCGACAATTTTTTTATTGTTATAGTACTTGGAATAATCTTATTGTAAAAAAGAAATATTTCTAACGTTAGATGCCTGTGTTTGTTATCGGTATACAAATGTTAACTTTGTTCGTTAATTCAACAGTTTGAGAGTTTTCGGAGTTCCCAATAACCTTGTATAACAGATACCGTCCGACTTATAGATTTTCCCTTGAATCACAAAATAAATAAATATAACTATTTAAATTATTTACCTAAATATAGTTGTTTTGATTTTCCCGGTTAGTTGTAGTTTTTAAAAATTTTTCTTGAGGTCTTATTTTGCATAACCGTTGTGTCAATTTTTTACAATTATGAAGAACAGTCCCGGTCGGGATTTAGCTAAATTATGACAAAGTATCAGGCAATTGCAAAAAGCCGAACTTTAGCATACTACATGTAGATTGAAACAACTAATTCAAACTCATAATTTTTGGAACATAATGGAGGAAAACTACAAATTCAAATTCAAACTTTCAAGACCCCGCCTTTCAGTACTCTCAGTACTTTGATTTACCCAGAGAGACTGGGGCCGATCACGGTCTTTTTATTGCACTGCCTTTCATGTGATTTGGAATAAGAGTTAAACAACACAGTCAGTTAAATAGTTTCATTTTTATGGCCACGAATGCTAGTACACAATTATCCTAGTTTATCCTTAAAAATTCATAGATGGATCAGCTCTCGTGTTAATATTGCCTGTACTAGCTGTCGTGGTCAATAAAGCTGACTTTAATCTGCGTTGGTAAATTCTTATACCAAAATTAAAACATATAGAAGGCAGTGCGTTCCTTTACTTATACATGTTTACATAAAATTCCTCATAAGATTTCCTCAACGGGTGTCTAGTTCAGTTTTAAAAAATTCAGAATCAACTCTAAAATACAATGTTTTACAACATACATGTATAATACAAGGCACAAAGTACTATAAAATTCATTCTAGATTCTAACACAAAGTCTTATATACATTCAACTCAACCAGTTTTTCAAAATACTAAGCTCTGCAATTTATATTTAATGTCAAGTTTCAGAAATAATTAATAAAACTAATAAATTGAGTGTATCCACAACTCCCTAAAAAGCTCCCATTAAAACATGCGCGCTCATCAGGAAGCCAGGTTTTATCTGGCGGCCGCAAAATAATTATCTGGCGGCCGCCAAATAATTATGTGGCGGCCGCCAGATAATTATTTGGCGGCCGCCAGATAAAACCTGGCTTCCTGATGAGCGCGCATGTTTTAATGGGAGCTTTTTAGGGAGTTGTGGATACACTCAATTTATTAGTTTTATTAATTATTTCTGAAACTTGACATTAAATATAAAGGCGGCCGCCAAATAATTATGTGGCGGCCGCCAGATAATTATGTGGCGGCCGCCAGAAAATTATATGGCGGCCGCCAGATAATAAGTGGCGGCCGCCAAATAATTATCTGGCGGCCGCCAGATAAAATATTTTTCCTACGTGGCACCAACGGGCTTCCGTAGGAAAGCAACCAAGATTTGTGCTATAAGCAAAAATTGTTGGTCCATTTTCCTTTACACCATCCTTAAAATGACAGCTACACAGCCTGTCGTTGGCGGCATAGGCTCTATATGCTCTCCTGTAAAGACAAGATTAACCATGTTAACAGAGGATTTTAATATAGGTATAATACAAACTGGACCGCCATCTTTACAAATATTTGGTGGTGTTTTTTTTTTATTTCTTAACGTTCCTTTTTTTAAAGATTTACTATTTGTTATTTCCTTAAAATTTAAAACAATTCAAAATGCCTATTGCGCCAATCACCCTCATCAACCTAGCTATTCTTCTCTCGCGCACAAACACATCACATGCATCCAACTATATTTAATATTATCACAAAAGAATTATGCTGCAAATTTAACTCAGACTTGGCGATGTAAAGTACAGTTTGAAAGATCTCGTTACAAAACTAAATCCATTAACTTTTCACGTGGAAATGACAGTACAGTGGACTTTAGCATAAACACTGCACCGTGACCTTGAATTACGCTTTTCTTATCTACTTTCAAAATAAAACAGGTGAAATTGCATATTTACCTGCACCTCTGTATCCACTTATTCCTTTCCTTCGGATTTGTTGGAAATCTAAACAAGCTGCACGTTCTTTTCGCCCCTGTCATATGATTGCATCCGAATGCAAAACATAGCGGCATCTCGTCTGCTGCCCGGAAGTTGTAAATCGAAAGTGAAAGTAAACGAGACTTTCCGACCCTATCATGTGTAAATTTACTTCCTCGATTACGCAATATTTGGAGACACTCGAGGCAATGGTGGGTAATTTTCATTCTTGTCAAATCAAATTTAACCATCAAAAACTTATTGCGTCTGTTTTCGTGACAAATAATGTTAGCTATTCACAAATTAAATTTCTTTAAAAGCTTACAATGTCGGAAGGGCGATCGCAATTTATTTTTGTCTTTTTTGAATAGGGGTTAGCTTTTAGGACATATCTCTATATAGAGTAAATCTAAATGGATTAAATTTAAAGAATGACATTTATGGAGACATAAAACATTTTCAATCTCAATAAAACCCAAACAACATATATAAAGGGGCATTAACCATTACATGATGCATTCTCTGATTTTACTGATTTAACATTTATACCTTTCGGGTAGAGGTTTGTAGTAGGGCGAAATGAAGGTTTGTTATTTTAGACTTTCCTCATGAAATTTTCATAAAATTTATCACTTAGGTATATATACTGAATAAAACGATCAATTGAAAGTATTTGAAATAATATTTTTGCCATCTCTCTCTCTGTCTTTTTCTCTCTCTGTCTCTCTCTGTCTCTCTCTCTCTCTCTCTCTCTCAGTATATATTATAGATAGAAAAGGTTGACATTTCAGGAACAAACACACAAAAAAGAAGAAAAGAAACAGAGGACCATTTTAATTCATCAAAATTTTAATGAGAAATATATAAAGCGATCAAAGTATATCTTTGTTTGAGTCAACATTTTATACCGTATCGCATTTTCTTGTTTATTTATTAATATAATTATACCAGCACAATTGAGATCTATATGTCGTGAAGAAAACTCGACCTCTTGGACTAGAAGTTGAAATTGTATTTTAATTCAAATCCAAATAGAATGAGTTATATTTTTATCAAATTTCAATAACAAAACAAATACATCCCTTCGCGTGCAAAGAAACCAAATTCTCTGAAATTTAAACCTAGGACTTAAAGTAGAACGTCATGTAGGAAATAATATCTACACAGGTAATCATGTGTAAATTTACTTCCTCGATTACGCAATATTTGGAGACACTCGAGGCAAAGGTGGGTAATTTTCATTCTTGTCAAATCAAAATTAACCATCAAAGAAACTAATTGCGTTTGTTTTCGTGACAAATAAAGTTAGCTATTCACAAATTAAATTTCTTTAAAAGCTTACAATTTCGGAAGGACGGTCGCAATTTATTGTTTTCGTTTTTGAATAGGGGTTAAATTTTAGGACATATCTCTATTTAGAGTAAATCTAAATGGATTTACTTTACAGAATGACATTTTTAGAAGCATAAAACATTTCAAATCTCAATAAATGCAAACAGCATAGATAAAGGGGCATTTACCATTACATGATGCATTCTCTCATTTTACTAATTTTCGGGTAAAATAGGGGTTAAATTTTAGAACATATCTCTATATAGAGTAAATCTAAATGGATTAACTTGACAGAATGACATTTATAGAAGGATAAAACATGTTTAATCTCAATAAAACCCAAACAACATAGATACTTTTAAAAGAGCATTTACGATTACATGATGCATTTTTCTGATTTTATTGATTTTACATTTATACCTTTCGGGTAGAGGTTTGTAGTGGGGTCGCCCCACTGTCAAGGTTTGTTATTTAAAACTTTCGTATTGAAATTTGCATACAGAGTATTTCAATAGTCAATCAACTATTTTCTATGGGATTTAAATCTCGTGACTGCGCGGGTCACTCAATGAAGATGCGATGGCGCGACAATGCGATGACGATAGTACGATGAAGCAATAGTGCGATGACACGACAGCGATACATGTAACGCGATTATGCGATAGTGATGATGCGATGCTCTATCGTGCCAACGTTAGTTCTCTATTGTGTCATTGCTTCATTGCGCTATCGAATATTCTGCGCAAGCGCCATTGGAAACATAAATTGCGTTAGGCAGTGAATAAATAAAATGATTTCTTATTAGAAATATACCTTACTAGGTCAATAAACTTGGTCTCAAATAATAATTAGATATTACAAATTAACCATGCCCTTTTTGCCAGACATATCAATATTTGGAATAGTTTGATTACATTGTAATAAACAGAGCTAATAATACAATAAAGACAACAACATGATTAAGACATGTTATTTTTAAATGGTAATGAGGGTACTTGCATTTAATATTCAAGAAAAAAGTAGAGCTGTACGTTAGATTTGATAGATAATTTGTCTGTAATATTTTAACGGATTACTCATCCTCGAATACTCCGTACTATGAGTATATGCACCACTAAGAACAACTTTAAAAACTAAGGTTTAAATGTTTCGGAGTACGTTCTCTGTCGAGTATACTAAAACAAATAGGAAGATGATATATTTGGTCTTGTAGTGAGAGTGGCATAGTAACTCATGTCAACAATCTTTGTATAAAAGCAATATACAGTAATCAGTTTTTACATATTTCTTTATTAACAAAATGTAACTCGAAACACATGCATACATACATCTTTGCTAGCCAAGGGTTTTTGAACCGCACCGCTTCTCACAAACCCTTGGCATATCGTGCTATCAAAAGTCGAGATTTTTTTCCTGGATTTTGATTGGGGTTTACTGAAACCAGTTTTCAAAAAATATTTGATTTAACCGACAATGTTTTCGCACTGTTTATTCACGAGTGTCTCTAACACGCATAGCTTAGAAACCCTATTTTTGAAGTATGTCTGTTTGAGCCTTCATGATACATGTAGCATGTAATGGTGCAATAACAAAACTGCGAGTACCACCTGACTGTGTATCAATAGAGGTTTGCGCTCATAAACGAAGGATTTACCGCTCAAAGTCTCTCACCCTTGAATCAAATCCATCTATACGTAACAGTTAACAATATTCCAATTTATTGAATACACTGGGCATTAAAACGTCCTTTCAACTTGTCAATTGTGACTTTAAAAGTGCGGCTTCTTTCATCTTTTGACTGATATATGAAAAAAGGCTGGGAGATCACGTTAAGAAAAAAATACCGACTTTTGAAAGCACGATATGCCAAGTGTTTGTGAGAAGCGGTTCTGATCAGAAACCTTTGTATAACGAAGGTGGTATACAAATTCATTTATCTCGTCATCTGTAGCTTTGGAGATGACTTTTAAATATATGGTGTCTGAACAGCACTGATGATAAGTCATTCAAAAGTCATTACCAAAAAAATATCAAGGAATTGGATAAAAAAAGATGACAATTCATATGAATTATGTTATTATTCTCTCTCTCTCTCTCTCTCTCTCTCTCTCTCTCTCTCTCTCTCTCTCTCAGCAACAAAAACTTGGGTTTGAAGTGTGTTATTATCAAGTGTTATCATTTATTTTCCCTAGACACATCTAAATGTAAAAGTCACGAATATCAAAGCAGACAAAATGCATTTACCAAACTCAAATCTACAATGTTTAGGTTTTCGAGTCCACTTTACCCTTCCCATGATGCACCATATGCATTATCATTCATGCGCTCAAAATATGTGTGGGAATTTAATCGACTCCTGGTATATTACCTTTCGTATTAAAAAAAGGAAGAATTATTCGATTACTGCAATACTTTAGCGTTTACTAGTACCCCTATTGTATATTGATGTCTTGACACGATCAATTAGAATTCAAACATACATGTAATTAAGTTAGAGTTACGTTATTCTTCGATATTATAGTATATTGGTATAATTTATATTTAAACTTGTTTTACTTACTACAGAAAATGCTGTAAGTAGCAAATCATTTCTCTTTGACAACAATACTGGTTAATTGATTTCTCTTGAAATTGGTAAAATTGAATGCAAAGCATGTAACACTTACAGAAAAGGACTCTATTTTAATGTTTGTACCGGCACTAAATAAGGATATAAGCTATTTTCACCTTTTTGAAATGTGCATACTATTTCATGACAGATGAAATATTTATTTTGACTTTGTTATAAAACATGTCTTACTAAAAGTTATTAGTAAATATAACATTCATAATTATTTCTTTAAAAAAATAACTAGCAGTAAATAAGTTAACATTATGTTAAGCATGCAATAGTCACACCTTATTAGTGCAAGTGTACATTGTTTTCAAAGTCGTAAACAGATCACGACTTCAACTGTAAAATTTCATATATTTTCTTTCTCTTTCAGAAAAGATGTCCATTCCAATTATTTTGAGACTGTTTATGATCTTATTCGGATTCACTTTGAACCAGACATACATCGTAAGTTAATGAAAGGGGTACCCATTGTATGAAATAGTATTTTTAAAACATTCAGACATAATAAAGTAATAAACAACATCACATATAAGGGTCATTAATATAAAATACGTGGTTACTGTCTTGGAATAGACGTATTAGGCTATATATTTAGGCGGGGTAAGAAAACGTGACAGATCGCTAGGCATGCTGAAACCATCTCATGTTTCCGACCCGAGCCCAAATATAGCTTATATTACAATACATTTATGTTTATTCTACAATACAAAATCAATTTTACGCCTCAAACGTGTTATTTTGGACAATTTTCGCTACGCGGAGGTTTGCAATGGTTTTCGAGGGGTGTCAATTTCATCGGTTACCCTCCCAAACAAGCACTGTTTATTTTATTATACTGAATACGTGAATTCTACGGCTAACCCTACGCGCATAATTTACGCACATGTAGCAACTCGTTGTTACAAGTTGTCAAGTGTGTTGCTAATACTGAAGGAAATATAACGGATTATCAACTGCGTTTAAACCAATCAGATTTCAGTGTTTAACATGAAAGTATAATAACATGCATTTTACGCATTTTCAAAAATACGATTTTTTTCAAAGTCATCGATATGCATGCATACATAATGTATTCAATTCGTTTAAAAATAATAACTAAACCAAGTCAACCAACAACGGCTATTATTTAATTGATAGTTAATCCAATTTTTTTTTATTATTGTGAAATAAACAATGTGAAGAAACGTCTGTATATGTTGTTTATCGTCATTAACAAGTCGTACAAATGATCGGTCAGTTTTTAAAAGTGTCCATCAGTATGCAAACCAATTATGGTATAACGAACATAAAGTTAATGCTGTTTTAATGAAATCATAATTATAGCTTATCCTCTATACTCATATAAACTGTGAAGTCCGACAGGACATTGCTTGCGTCTGACACCAGAAATTGTTAAACAAACATTGACCACTCGACGAGTCAACAGGTGGCTGGTAACGTAATGGTTAATGCAGTGGCTAGAACTTGTTAGATGCAAGAAACTGTGGTCAGAGTGCAAAAATATGCAAATACATGAAATGAAGTTGAATTAAAAACACTTTACCTCTTCCATTTTACTCTTACAGGTGTATACCATTTTTAGAACAGACAAATAGTTGACAATCGATCGATTACAATCAATATTGTTGTGATAATAAACCATGATTATTGTCTCATTGTTTACGGGAGTGTTGCATTGATAATAACCCGCAATTTGAAAATAAGACGGTTTTAAAATTAGCCCCACGTTCTTACCAAAATTCAAAATAAGCCGCTGCTTATTTTCAAGGTTTCAGGGTATTATAAAGTTATTGGATCGCATATGTTAAAACCTTGAATTAATTATTTAGCATGAACAAAAAAAAATTAGAAAATTCGGCTTTATACGAAACTGCATCTAGCAAAATTGTATATCTAAACTGCTATTACCAAACGAGTATTTGTGTTATTAACTAACTGATATAGGATGTTTTTATATTATGTATTTCATCTTCTTTAACCCTTTCATCATTAACGGTTTATTGTCTTTAATGAAATATTTACTGTTCTCATGTTTATTTTGATTCCCTTTCTATAAATCCTTCATGCATAAAATTATAATACTTGAAAATGATGCTGTCGTACTATGCGCTTTTTTGGCATGTTACCCGATTAAGGTAATAAAATCACAACAATTTAACTCATAGTTAATTTAAAGAAAATGACCAATACCCAACAAGATACCGTATAAAAAGTATGAACATATTTTTTTCCTTTATGTCTCTTAGGATATCTTTATATCAAATGTTACCGATTTTGCTAGGTAAACAAAGCTAGAAAATGTATAAAACAAAAACAACATAAACTGGTTGGTATTTGTTTCATTTGAATCTATCATGAAAATCATCCAAAGCCTGGTTTTTAACCTCTATTTTTTACTGAAATAGATGTAAAAATTAATTTGTGTTTCAATGCGTGAAAATCGATGTAAAAATTAATTTGTGTTTCAAAGCGATGGATTTTATGATACACTCACTTATCTTATTAAGAATTGGAAATTTCCTTAAATATTAGATACAATGAAACACATTTTCAAAGAGAATTTAAATTCTTGTAACTTTAAGAATTCTAAGAAATCTTGATAATTATACCACTTAAGGCCATTTATCAATGGAAAATAGGTAGTACAAAATACCAGCCTTTCTGAAATCTCATTATGCGTAAACAAATTAGCTCGTGACAAACAATATAATTGCTTCGTTGTTTTTTGTAAAATAACTTTCAGGTAATAAATGGAAGACATCAACTGTTAGAGACAATATAATTTGTCATCAAAATTATAGGTTAATAATTATTCGTGTCCACTTTTGCAAATATTGCATTTGATTGTCTGGAAAAATACTTAAATCATCCGATATATTTGTTTGTTTTGTCTTCTAAAGGGTTACGTTTTTGATAGAATAGCCTACTTATTAGTTTAAAAACTATTAAAAATATAATTTTGTAAAAAGAATTCTTGACTTCTTTTCTTTGATTTAAAATCATGTCACTCATTATATATTTCAACTGACCCAAATGTGTTATAAATTCAGAGGGGAGAAGGATGTCCTCAATCTGTACCAACCCGAACTGTCGTAGCTGCCTGTCCAAAAGGCATCACGGAGTGGATAAAAGCCAAGAGGAGAAAAATGTGTCATTCGATTAGCCAGAACTGCACAGCAGCAGGAAAATTTGAATATCACTGTCTACCAAATACCCTCCTCGACCTGTTTGTAGAAGTCTGTGCCCCAACAAAACTTATAATTGGTAAGAGTACTTACGTTTTATCCTTAGAGTTTTGCAATTTTAAGTATTCATGAAATGATTATAAGAAAGTTTAAAATGAAAAAAAGTTTGACTACTTTTATATCTTGTGTACGTCCACAAAACTGCTCTTTTTATGTTTTGCAATAAAACTCAGGTGAACATTGTCCAAGTTATGATATGGAGCGAAACATTATTGTCACCAACTTTAACCAACCATGCAAAGATCATTTGACACCATGTTCAAATGTGTACCAATCAAACACTGTATATAACTGTAAGTTTTATGTAATGTATAGATTTGGTATTTTAAGCAAAAGATAAAATTTATTTTATATCAATGACGTATGAGTTGTATCATTTTCTACATATTCATGTTGATTGCATCCATTTTTTACTTGTACCTATTAGACCCAGAATGTTTCAAAGAATTTAACAACAAAGAAGCAGACAACACCGCTGGCTCAATCGTAATGTAAGGATGAACACTTCATTTAATTGCTTCATTGTAAACCACATATTGCTATTCATTTTTTAGGTCTTCCGTTTCCAACGGAATGCTTTGATTCTTTTCCTCTATTATAATTATTTTTTTTCTCCCATGTTTTCTCAAAAATGCTTCAGCCGATATTCATGAAATTTTCAGATCTTTTTCATGACAAAACTTGTAAGAAAATAAAACGAGTTTTTTTGGTCGTCACTTCCGGTTCCGAGATATCAAAGATTTAATGGTTTTACTTGTTCACAATTTTCTGACAAGAATTTCGAGAAACCCCATATGAATCATGTTGTGCAATATTTAAAGATAGATTTCAAACTAGTTAATAGTAATCGAAACAATTCTTAAGAATCGTATGATATCGAAGTCCAGTCTCGTTCAACCAGACGTTCGACTGTCTCCGTTAATCTCCGACAAGCAAGAGAGCCTCTCTGCTTGTCGGAAATTTACGGAGACAGCCGAACGTCTGGTTGAACGAGACTTTATTAAACTCTGGCGTACATGTACGAACACATGAGACTACAAAAATATATAAATTGTTCGTATGATATAAAATCTGACTATTTTCAAAGTGTTTATAGATAAGTTTCCTTGAAAAACAATGCTTCAGCATACATAACATCGAATTTTTCTATTATTTTCAAGAACTTAGTCTTGTCAGCGATGATGATTTGTGCTTAGGTCCAAACACTGTTTCACGTTCGGTTTGCCAGAGTAACTGCAAAGGAGAGTTGATTAAAATCAACTCCCAAAAAATAATAATAATACAAAATAACGTTTTGCAAATAATTAACCAAAACTCACAGGTTGAATAAAAAGTAAAATGATTCTGAACATTTATTTATAATGAAATGTACATTTTTATAAAAAATAAACCTGTTTTTGCAGTGCAAATGATAATACAGTGCTGAACAACGGACTGTACGTGATTTGTATTTCTCTTTTCGTGTTGATAACTCTTCTGTTCATCAATATTTGTTGTCCAGGAAGTTGCAAAGAAATGTACAAACGTAAGTTGACTGCATGACGAAATGAAATGAAAACAGACTTAAAGGTGCATGTACTGAAAAATAAAACTAAGTATTTTTTATGAACAAAATAAACAGAAAATTACAAGCGTACACAATCTTACAGAAGTCATATTTTACATATAATACTCTACTGATAAAAACAAGATAGTTTAGCGATAAAGATATGAAATTTAGAGAGAAATATTTAAAGAACTGAAATTTGAGCAATTAGTAATTATATGTTTACGATGAGACGGTTGGGGCGGGCGCAATATAAACAATATGGTAACTCCTATTATTGCCATCCAGCTCCCATTTACAAACGGCATCGCTTTCTCTCAAAATTATACCCTTATCTGAACGATAAAAGTAGTAATTCATGGTTCAGATAAGGGACATAGTATATAGAACTTTTTGAAATTAAGAACTTTGTATCAGCCGATGGGTCGTGTACACTAAACAACAAAGTACACGAATTTTGATATGCTAGTAGATTCGGTTTAAATAGAAAGCCAAGAAAATGAAATAAATTTCAGCAACAGAATACCAAAATATGTTCATGATAAACAGAAACTACATATCTAACAAACCGTGTAACAATATTATTATCACAAAGTTTTCTTTTTTTTTTTTTTTACACTTAACACTCATCAAAATATTGATGAAAACAGCAACACAAGCATCGATTAAACTTATAAGTAGTCATTTTTTTCCTATTTCATTAATAGGGGTTTTAATCTGTGGTTCTAAAAAGGGAGAAAGGAGACAAAAAAAAGATGAAGAGCTGGGACTAAAGAAAGGCAACACAGAAAACGATAATGGGAACGTGGTGTGATTTGATATTTTGTCTGTTTTAAACAAAGCATTTCTTGTAGATACTCATTCCAAACCTGCATCACAATGATTTTTGTCATTTATCATGTATTCGTTCCATACTCTAATATATACTTGTATATATTCGATTTGATTTTTTTTTCTTGATGGAACCAATGCGAAACTTAACCCATTTATGTTGTTTGGCTAAAAAGTTACGGTGGTTGCTTTTCGATCGAGGCATACAGGCCGCACATGTTTCAAGTAAAAATTATATCGGAAAACGGCGCTTTTTAAATTATCGAAAATATAATTAACCGAGCGAATTGCATATATATATTTATATAAATAGTTCACCCGTAACTAATGATGATGACATTTGAAGTACAAACAAGTTGCTTTCTACACAGCGCTTTGAAAGCAATCCACCTCTTCACTGTAACTGCGGTACTGGCTCTTTCGCAGGTCAAAATGACATAATTTGGTAGTTAATGTCGTAACGTTAATTGTTTCAATTACGTCATTTAATTATCTACCTACTATAACTTCGGCAAAGTATATCAATTTACCTTGCAAAAGAGCAGTATCGCAAGAGAGAAAAAAAGAGAGAGAGAGAGACCGACAGACGTGTAGACAGATGGACGGACAGCGGACAACAGATGGTCAGAAAGGCTCACTTCAACCTCAGGTTCTAGTAAAACGTTTTAAATCAACGACCAACAAAATTCAAATTATAGCATTTGAAAAAGATGGATGCTGTCCTAGAAAAGAACAATTTCTGTTTTAACAACAAACACTTTATTCAAACAGAAGGAACTGCTTTTGTATCCAAGCTTGACAGAAACTACGCATGTGTATATATGGATGATTTGGAACGTTTACATTTAGAAAGGACTATGTGCGGTTTTCTGCATATTTTGCCCCAAAAATAAAAGTTTTTGAAAGAGCTGTAAAAACAAGGTAAAAGATAGTTAAAATCATATTGAAAATAAAGGTGTAAAATGTTACCACCACAGTGACGTCATAAAGTAGAAATGACGTCATGAAGATTGCATTATTTAGATAAATTGATGTTTTGTAGCAAAATATGTGTGTTTTCCGATGGTTTTTCGACAGGGAAACATCAAGCGCAGGCTTGCTCAAGTATAATGTGTATAACTATCTGAAGAAAAACATATGTTGAAATCGCACTTCAGCAGACTTGCGCTCTATATTTCCGAATGCAAAATATAGAGCAAAAAGGAGAATATTTTCATTTGATTGCAAATTTGCAGGAATTAGGTCATTTAGGTGATGTCATAGATAAACAGCGAATGAGCAATGATGACTTAAATCAAGATTAAAGTTGTAGGCATCCTCTATACAATGATTTGTGAAGATTTGATTATTATACGATACTTTTTAAAAATTGGTTGAGATCGGGGGCAGATAGTTGACCATACCGCACATAGTCCTTTGTAAGAAGCAATGTATTTACATCAGATATATCGATGACATGTTTGGAATATGGTTAGGGTCATAAACTGATCTTCAAAATTTTCAATAAACCGCAAATGATATACATCTGAATACTCAGCTTGACCTACTTTTTAAAAAAAAATCAGCAAGATGTAACTTTTCCTTTTGAAGAAGGATTTCTTTCTACAGACCTTTACAGTAAGTAAACCTATGGCCACTGAGAAACATATGTTCCAAATCAAAATATATGTCTACTCTGAATCTACCAAAAAATCCATCCCCTTTGGACTATGCATCCCAACACTCCGAATCTGCTCAATAGATGAGAGATATTTCAAACAACGGGAGAAAATAAAAACAATTTACGCAAATGTATGATTTAGATTTGCTTGTTCGAAAATAAGAATAACTCTCCGGAATTTCCCACATCCGTGATTAGTTGGTTGTGTCCGGACAGAAAAGGACAAGTACCCACTGACGCAAAATAAAATTTAAATTAAAACTTAAATAAAAGACGACCTCTATACAAAGCAGAATAGCTTTTCAGAAATTACTAGGAAGGTGTATTTAATTATCATTTAAAATCATTTATTTATGACCTCAATTCAGGAGAATTATCAAACATTTAACGTGACAATCGATTCAAGGAACCACTCTAAGTTAAAAATAAAAAAAATACGTGGCATTTACTATATTTTTCCATTCAATATGAAATTTAAATGTTACCATATAATAAATTAACATTATTTTATTTAATAAATGCATTTTCTTATGGACGTATATATGCCTTAATTTTGCACAGTACAGCTTGATAATGCTGAAGAGTATGATTGTCCTCGTTGAAGTTTAAAAAAAAATAGCAAGACAATCGCAAGGAATCACAATAACTATGCATCTTTTTATAGTTTTGAGAAACTAAGGAAGTTAAAAGAGTCCAGGGCACTTAATGGATAGGATAACAGAGAGAAACTTTCCTCGGAGTAGATTTCGACTGTTTTTAAAATCAATTTAGATCAGCATCTGTAGGAAGGCGAATCCAAAAGATAAGAGTTGGAATACATGATAGATACACAAATACGGTTACGTATCGCTTTTATCTATCATATTAAAGGGGAACAAAATTGCCTTACATTTTGTTTCACACTATCTCGCTACAATACACCAAGACAACACTACTGGCTCTAAAAACCCCTGTCCGTATGAAAATCCCCTGTCTTCCCCTGTCACCCCCTGTGTTTTCACTGTCATCCCCTGTACAGCCCCTGTGTGCCACTGTACAGAGTCCCTGTATACCCTGTCATCCCCTGTGCGCCCCTGTACACATCCCCCTGTGTGCCACTGTAAGCCTCTGTCACCCCCTGTATGCCCCTGTCATCCCCTGTAAGCCACTGTATATCCCTGTGCATGCCCCTGACATCCCCTGTACGGCTTTTGACTGGGTTTTTTTTTCAATATCATTTTTTTAATTCAACTATTGAAATCACATGTGTTATATTTTGAGCTATAAGTCAATATTTGCAATCAACAGCGTCGAATCACAAGACACACTGATATTGTTATTTTAGAAATCACATGTTTTGGTTGATAATTTATTGATATTTCAATAATCATGCTAACAACTTAAGATTTGAGATTCACCGGGTGGTAAACCTCAGGTGAGGGCGGGAATTATTTTTTTATATTAGATGTGCAAGCCCTCAGGGCATGTAGTCCTTTGGAGCTCGGGAACATCGCAACTCCCTAATGTTTAAAAAAAACACATAAGAATACAACATAGAGTGAATTATTCATTTTTTTAAATTGTCTACAGATATATGTACACTTTACTTATGAATATCTTAAGCCTATGAATCATATGATTCTTGGTAATGAACAACACACTAGAAACTAAGATCATGCGCGGCACATGGCTTTAATTTTGTATATATCTAAACATATAGGAGCACACTAAAACTAATAAATCAGTCAGAATATAGAATTTATAATCAGCTATGTAACGATAGAATACACCTTTCTTCTTTTTTCTAACCAAGTTCTCGGTTATACCTTTATCAATTTCCCATGAATAGCAAAATAAAGCTTCAATAGCTTATATAAGTTTGCCTAGGAAATTATTTTAGTATGTTTGTTCAATACGTTTCTGGGCGGCTTATTGGACTCTTGAATTGAATTTAAACTGATGTTTTAATCTCATAATCAATTTCATTAATTTCCAAAATCTAATTGTCATACTTTTTTTTACTGCAAAGTGGAAGATATCAAAGATAATTTAATTAATTGCCAGTGAACAGATATTTGCCGCCAAGGTCAGAAAATGTAAATGTTTTCTATACATGTAGGAGGTTTTATAGATATTGAGAAATTAAAAAAAAAACCTGATTAATCATGAGAGAGAGAGAGAGAGAGAGAGAGAGAGAGAGAGTTTGCATTGATTTTGAATTAAATTTATTAATTATATAGTTTACCTGGGAATTAATTTACTAATAAGTAAACATGCAATCCTTATTTTTATTACCTATTCTTTATCATTCCGCGGCCCTGGTCAGAACATACACAAATACATGTAAATGTAGAACTAGTGTTTTCTATACATGTAGCCTACGGAGTTTATACAGAGAGAGAGAGAGAGAGAGAGAGAGAGAGAGAGAGAGAGAGAGAGAGAGAGAGAGAGAGAGAGAGATATTGCATTGATTTTTAATTAAAAGTTACTAATAGTTTAACCGGGAATTAATTTTCTAATAAGTAAACATGCAATCCCTATTAACGTTCATAACCAATTTTCTATGATTATTTAGATTAACTTAGAGCTGTCAAAAAAAAAAATGCTCCCCAGGTTAGAACCCCCATACTACACATTTGTATTAACGAGTCAGAGTTGTTTATCTCTCTCTTTCTTTCTTTCTCTCTCTCTCTCTCTCTCTCTCTCTCTCTCTCTCTCTCTCTCTTACGCATGCATTGTTAATTATTAAGAAATACCACATATTGTATTATTATAATCTCTGTATACCATTGTGCAATGGTGTTGAGATTGAAATAAATGAATGAATGTCAAATTGATTTTCAATTCAACTATGTTTTAAACTACACCAGATCAATTGATCAAAAAAAAACTTGAAGACACATGATTAACAACTAGCTGATTGAAGCTACAGTTTTCAAAGGAGAAGTTGTTGACATTATTTCACTCGGTCAGTGATTATATAATAGCTTCTGTACACAGCCCTTCTTGACAATTTGCAGTTCACGGTAGCGAATTAGGGAAAAAGAGATGATAGGCACACGTGTACACGTATATATACACACACTTCCTCAGATCTGAATGGTCGGTCAGTGATTATATAATAGCTATATACTGTATACAGCCCTTCTTGACAATTTGCAGTGCACGGTAGCGAGATTAAGAACAATGAGGTGACAGACACATGTGTACTTGTATATACACACACGTCTTCAGGTCTGGATGATCGGTAATGCTACACAATAATGCAATATGTTGTTTAAACACCCCTTATGAACTTTTTCCCAGTCTATATTATTTAAATTTTATTTCATTTTAAGAATGAAAATTATAAAATAGCAATATACAGTTTTAAATCATATCACTTTGCCAAATAATGTTCTGAAATTTACTGTACCAGTAAAGAAACAAGAAATTGAAAATTTCAGTTTTTCAGTTCTGAGAATTTCAAATATGAAAAGATTGAAGAGCTTTAAATTCAGAACATTATTTGGCAAAGTGATATGAATTAAAACTGTATATTGCTATTTTATAATTTTCATTTTTAAAATGAAATAAAATTTAAACAAATGCCTGATATTTTTCTGATCCGATACCCGGACCAATGTTTAAGATAATGCATGTGTGTATAATTAAATGGTACCTCGTTACCGGCATTTGCATACAGTCATGCATTAAATCATTCATTAACGGTATCATTGCTCTACAGTGTATATGCATGTGGACAATTCTATACAATAATGCATATAAATTACTAAAGTGGAAAAAGCACACTAGCTGATAGAAGTTAAAAGTGTCAATGGACCGGTCTAATCCCCATTTCCGAAAAAAAATCAACTCTCTCTCTCTCTCTCTCTCTCTCTCTCTCTCTCTCATGATTTATAAAAAAAAAAAACAATAGTGACAGCAATTACATGTATCAGCAATTTACATGAACTTTATAAAGGCTATTTAATTCTATCATTACACTGGTCAAAACACTCAAAATATAGGTGATCATTTCATCATTTCGACCCGTGTGTGGTTATCTGCACGTGCTGATCCTGTAGTGTTATTATGCGCTTTATCTCAGTCAGGTTACATGGCACAGAACATTGCAGATTTCACGCACTCCTCCACTTATTTTTTTTTTTTTACAAATTACAGAACACGGTCATTTGTTTAAATGCATGTAATAAAATAAGCGGTTTATCGGTATACAAGTATATCTTGATTTGAGACAATGTTGAGTCAAAATTATTGACGTTTGTAATAATATTGCCCTCTATGAAATGCAAAGAAAAACAATCACCGTCTAAAACATGAATGCTAAATATAAATTTTTAAAAATCCGAATTAATTAAAAGCTATTTATTTACTTAGCAAGCAGCTAAAGTCCGTACAGGGGATGTCAGTGGCTTGCACAGGGGTATACAGTGGCTTACAGGGGATGACAGGGGCATACAGGGGGTGACAGGGGCTTACAGTGGCACACAGGGGGATGTGTACAGGGGCGCACAGGGGATGACAGGGTATACAGGGGCTCTGTACAGTGGCACACAGGGGATGTACAGGGGATGACAGTGAAAACACAGGGGGTGACAGGGGAAGACAGGGGATTTTCATACGGACAGGGGTTTTTAGAGCCAGTAGTGCAATATTTCAAAAAAGTAGCAAACAGACTAACATGCTATCCGATCACAGGGAGGAAAGACTTACAGATTCTATCTTTAAGGGCAATGCTTCCACAAAGAAGCAAAGAGTAATATAAGATAGTTTCAATGGGCAAATCTGCCCATGCAATGTCCATCCTTTTCTGTGAAGATAAACACGTTTGATCTTTCGCTAAATTTGTCGAAAGAAGAGCCGATTGGCACACATATTTTTTACCTAGTATCAAGAACACTTTCACATTTTTGAGCAATGAAGTATTTCCTTAATCATTTGTGCCTTATGGGGATTTATTGCTTTCTTATGACCGGAAAATCGGAGCGAAAATTGCATTCGCTCTGCAGAACACGGAGCATGGACCTGTAGATCTAGAACGCAGAGTCTTTACATACAACAATCATATAAATAAATACACATATAACAATGAAAAAATCAAAGAAATGACACAAAAGCAATTATATTATCAGTTTGGTTGAAAAACCAAATTTTGAAAAAAAAATCATATCATCATAGTTTGTGCATCCAACTTGGAGACACCCAACTTGGAGATTAGGTTGCGTTCAAAATTGTGGAAGCTAGCTTAGCCACTTGGTCGTTATATAAATATATATATATATATATATATATATATATATATATATATATATATATATATATATATATATATATATATATATATATATCTATATATATCTATATATATATATATATATATATATATATCTATATATATATATCTATATATATATATATATATATATTTATATATATAAAGAAAAAAAGCAACACTAACTGCAAAACATAAGCGCTTTCATTGTTAAAAATCTTCAGACGTTTTACAGTCGTTAAAACTATGACTTAATTACGTTACCTAGTGATAACGTCAACAATAATACTATGATGTCATAATGATTATTGAAGGAAACAATCATAGAATAAAGTTATATAGCGTAATATACAGTAAAACAAAATCAAAGATGATGAAACAGTCTATATCAAACTATTTAACGAAGGTTTTAGTGACTTTATAAAATGTTTTTCTTTTTCCCTTCGTTCAATTGCATTGTCAGTATAAAGTTTATAAAACGGAAAAACTGAAAATTGTCCGTGGCCACAAATATCAAGATGTTCACTAAGTTTAATTTTTCTGTACTCGGGTTGATTGACGTGTTGTTTGTTATACGAATACGGGTGCGTAGGGTTGTTCCAGTTTCCCCTTTATAAAATTCGTTGCATCCGCTATACGTAATGTTGTATATAACATTTTTAGAGGCACAAGACATGCTTGCATTAACAATAAAGTTCTGTCCCCGAACTTGAACGATTTCCCGACTTTAATATATTGGCAAGTTCCACAGCGGGGATTGTTACACTTCCTGACAGAATAAGATTGACGTTGAAAAGAAGACTTGCAAAGTATCCTTCGGAGATTCCTGGGTTGTCTTTTACTGTTGATGAAGTTGTATTTTTTCAGCACTTCGGACATTTTTTTATCAGTTTGTAGAATGTTGCTGGAATAATATTAATATCATTCGGATTATGCGTAGTTACGAGTGGTAATATCTTTAAATCAGAGGTGTTATTTTCAGGAGGATTAATAAGATTTTCCCTGTTCAGTGCTAATGCCTTTTTGATACCATCGTCTATGATTCCTACTGGATAACATTGTTCTATCAGGCTTGCTTTCAATTCATGTAAACGTTCATTTCTTTTTTCGTTGTCGCTAACTATGGTACATACACGCCTTGCTAAGTTGTATGGAATTGCGCGTTTAGTATGGCCCGGATGGCAAGAACTGAAATGAAGGTACTGATGGGTATCTGTTGGCTTGTAATACATGTCGGTGGTTATATTTTCTCCGCATTTAGAAATGAGCACATCCAAAAATGGAATGCAGATCGCACTTTCATCTAGCGTAAAGTTGATGTCTGGATCCAGATTATTTACAATGTCTAAAAAGACTGTTAAATTGGCGTCGCTCTCGTTCCAGATGATAAAACAGTCATCTTTTCCATCCATTTTTTATATGTTGTGCAGTTTGATGGTTAAATTGCCTTCTAGCTTTTTCATACATTTTCTCTTCTAAGTATCCTAATGTGAGGGTGGCATAAGTAGGGGCCATTTTAGTCGCCATAGCCGTTCCTTTAAGCTGCAAATAATGTTTGCCGTTGAAAGAGAATGTGTTATTTTTAAGGACTAAACTGCTTGCCTTTAAGATAAACTCTCTGCTGAAACGGCTGTTGATATTTTGTGGATATTTATTGATCCAGTATTTAAGGGCATTGATACCAAGATCTGTGGTTATGTTTGTATACAAATTTGTCACACCCATAGTGACCAACTTTGCATCTTGGTTAACTTTATCTGGTAAATATCTCAGGAAATCAAGATCTTCTCGAATATAACTTTTTACTTCTGAGCATAAGGGTTTTAGTAATATATCTATAAGATGACTGAGTCGTTGTGTTGGAGCGTTAGGTCCTCCCACTATAGGTTTAAATTTGAGATCGTCCGGTTTGATACAAGTAATACATGCATTATTTTGCATTTTGATGGCATTAGTAATTGTTTTAGACTTATGTATCTTAGGAAGTCCATAAAGACACTTTCCCGGAAATCAAAATCCGTTAAAAAATCCGCTTCTTTGGTTAATATATTGGAGGAAGTCTGGTGGTCTTCAAGTAGTCGTTTCACTTTTTAAATGTTTTTTTTATCATTGTTCTCAGTTATTTCGTAATAAAACTCGTTGTTGTTAAGCTTCTCTAGTATTTTATTTTTGTAGTACTCTGCGTCCATAACTACTACTACTCCTCCTTTGTCCGCCTCTTTGATTACGATAGAATCGTCATTGAGCAACGATTTGATGGCATTTTCTTCTGATTTTAATAAATAATGTTGTCTTTTATTTTTAGGGGTGTTATCTTCCGTTGATAGACTTTCAAGAGTATCACAGACTGTATGTAGGAGAGCATTTCTTCCCTTTTTAGGATTAAAGTTAGATTTGTTTTTGACAAATATATATATATATATATATATATATATATATATATATATATATATATATATATATATATATATATATATATATAAAAGCACTAAGAATAACCAACGACACGAACAATAAAGTAAAATATTGTCAAATTTTCGGGACAACCCGTCCCTTCTTCAGGACAACAAAATAAAAACTCAGTTTTATTTTGTTGTCCTGAAGAAGGGACGGGTTGTCCCGAAAATTTGACAATATTTTACTTTATTGTTCGTGTCGTTGGTTATTCTTAGTGCTTTTTTATATCTCATCTTATAACCTTGTATCTTTTTATCCGACACTTTAGATAACGAGTGTTGTTGGTTTGCTAGTGCTTCTTATATATATATATATATATATATATATATATATATATATATATATATATATATATATATATATATATATATATAATTTCCCAATACAACAAAAAATAAATCGGCACAGTTTTAAATAATTTAAAAATGATAAATATCCAGAATAAAATCACAAATTGATCCTATTAACCGCAAACGTTTTCGCCATTCCTGGCTCTTCAGGCAGTTATGTACAAATGACTAATATGTAACGTAGTAACGTCAATAAGCAAAAGTTCATTGTGACGTCATAATAACGTTAAAGTAGCGGAAAGTTAGAGTCACAGAGCAAAAAGGCGCTAAAAAAATAATAATCGCAAATATAACAAATGATTCAATTATATCACATGCATATAATGAATTTTTCACTGGGTGCGATTAAGTTTTGGTTTAAATAATTTAATAAAGTGGTCTTCCTTGGCTAAGCGCAGTATTTCATTTTCATTTGGAAGTTTATAAAATGGGAATAGGGTAAATTTTCCCTGGCCGCATTCAGCAAAATGTTCACAGCATGGAGTATTACGAACACTCGGGTCTTAAATATGTTGCTTGTGGACACGAACACGCGCGTTTAGTTTCCCCGTCTGTCCAATATAAAATTCTTTGCATGTTGGGCAAATAGCACAATAAATAACATTTTCCGATTTACAGTTCATCGACGAATTGGCGCGAATTTCCATCCCAGATTTTAGTAGAATTGTATTTCCTTCTTCTATGTAGGCACATGTACCACATCTCGGGTCGCCGCATTTTTTCACAGATGGAATTTCCTCCTGCATTGTAAATCGGGCCTTGGTCAATATGTGTTTAAGATTTGGTGCTTGTCGTTGGCTACTGATTATGTCCTCGGATTGTAATAATTTCTTCATATTTTTTGACTGTTCTAATATAGGGTAAAGTCGTTTTGCGTCTGTTAGAATATTTCTGTTCCTTGGATTGTGGGTCACAACAAAAGCAAGTTTCCCGTCGTTGTTGCGATTATTAGAAGACCGGCGAGGATTACGTAGAACATGTAATGGAATTTGTGTCGCTCTTTTTACTCCAGCGTTGATTAAATTTTTCGGGTATCTCTGACGTTGCAGAAATATTTTTTAATTCTTCCAGACGTTTAGATCGTAAGGTTTTGTCTGTGATAATTGTACAAATTCTCCGTGCTAAGTTAAACGGAATATTGCGTTTTGTGTGGGAAGGGTGGCATGATCTAAAATCCAGATATTGGTGTGTGTCCGTGGGCTTACAGTATAAATCCGTTGTTATACATGACCCATTTTTTATAATACGTAGATCTAAAAATGGAAGTTCCTTGTCACTCTTCTCCATCGTAAATTGTATTGATTCATTTAAAGTATTTAGTAAAGAATGAAATTTCTCTAAGTCGTCTTCCCATTTAGTCCAGAAAATGAAACAGTCGTCAAGATAGCGTTTCCAATTGGATCCTATATAGGTACTAAGTTCGGCATCAAACACTTCTGATGTTCTTTCAAAAAGTGTATTTTCTAAATACCCCATTACTAACGTAGCATATGTGGGCGCAACTTTAGTCCCCATAGCGGTACCTTTTGTTTGTAAAAAGAATTCCTCGTCAAAGTGAAAGTGGTTATTCTCCAGAACTAATTTTAGTCCTTCAAGTATGAACTCTTTTGAGAACCGAGTATTTAGAGTGTTTGGATGTCTGTCTATCCAGTAATTTATGGCCTCTAGTCCTAATGTATGTGGGATGTTAGTATAAAGACTTATAACATCGAAGCTGACGAGAATTGTTTTAGGATCAACACTTTTAGGAATATAGTTCAGAAAATCCATATCATCTCTGACGTAACTAGGTAATAATTCACAAAGAGGTTTCAGTATAATGTCCAGTAAGTTACTTAGTCTTTGAGTGCTTGATGCTGGTCCAGCGACAATAGGACGAATTTTCAAGTCGGTTGGTTGAGGTATTTTAATATATATATCAGCACAATTTTTTACCGCGTCTTGGATTTCCTTAGATTTGTGAATTTTGGGCAATCCATAGAAGTTACTGGATTTTACCTCAAAGTTTGTCAAGTAATCAATTTCATTTTTAGTCAGGTTTTCGGCATGTTTTTTAATAAGGTTCTCCACTCTCAGCATTGTGTGCCGATCCTCGTTTGTTGATAATTTACGATAAAAACTTGAATTAGTTAGTTCGTTCAACACCATTTCTCTATAATTTATCCATAATAACTACTGCGCCTCCTTTGTCGGCTTCTTTTATAATTATTGTTGAATCCCGTTGTAAGTTGTTGATAGCATGTTGTTGAGATACGGGTAAATTATTATTTATTTTTGTTTCTCCATTGTTTGAGATTGCAGATGATTTAAGACACGTGATGTATTCCTCCAGATGTTTGTCCCTGTTATGAGGGGGTCTAAAGCCTTTTTTATTACGAACAAATGATTCATCCTCATCTGCTGAGTTTTGAAAGAATTCCTTTAGGCGCAATTTACGGCAAAATTCGTCCGTATCAGCTATTAAGTCGACGTTGTCCTTTTTAGGAGTTGGAGTAAATTTCAAGCCATGTTTTAATAATCCTATTTCGGTCTCATTTAAATCCCTTCCGGATAAATTTATAATTTTAGGACCCGTTGGCTCATTTATCAATAATTTTTGAAACGGAACGTGACCTGTTTCTTCCGTGTTCTCTGGGCTCGGCGTTGGCCTAAAAAAATCACACTGGAATTAGGATTACGTGTTTGGTTTTCTCTTCTGGTCCCTTTGCTATCCGTATGATGATGCTTTTGTCCACCATTTTGTCCACCATTTTGTCTTCGTTCATGCGTGCTGGGTCTAGCATTATTGAATCTTTGTTTGTTTGGCAAATCATTAATTCTCCTTTGGACAGATCCTGGGTTGTGAGGTTGTCGGTGTTGGTAGTTTCCTCGTTGTGGTTGTTTACCATGTTTTACTGCATTTGCATATGACTCTTGTCGTTGAGATGTCCTTGATCTAAATCTAGAGTTGGATCTGTTAAATGTTTTTCTGGGGGCGATGTATGTCTGCTTTCTGGTGGAGTTATTCTTAAAGGAACGGTTGTTTGGCTTTGAAATATTTTTTTTTCGTATTCATCAAACCATACCTTTTTGGTCCCCAGGATTTGTTGTGATTTTGCTTCCTCCCTTGAGACTTCTGATTTCCACAATTCTTGTAGTTTTTCCGCAATTAAACCACTGCATGTTTTGCTTATTTCATCGGCTATAGCTTCATCACAATTTTCAAATTTGTTCATGAATTTCGGAACTCTTAATCGAAGCAGTGCGATCTCCGTTTCAAAACGCTGTAACGCTAGATTTGCTCTAATTTGAGTTTCCTCGGTAGTTTCTGAATCAATAGATTTGATCCTGAATTTTCTTGGAAATATTGTTTGTTCTCTGTTTTTCCAATTTTCATACGTGTCTGCAAGGTTTTCATTCTTAATTGCGTTCCAATACGCTTGTTTCCGCTGATTAAGAAGTTTGTACCACACTGTATGCAGTTCTCTCTTCTTTTCGTACGTTTCCTTTTCAAGATTAATCTCGCTCCAATGTTTCACCATTTCTTGAACATTGGTCCTGTAGTTATCGCTGCAAGATAACACGTCATTTCTATCGCTGTCAGTAACTCTTGTAGAGAGTAACATTTGGACTTCTTCACGGAATATGCGGTTTAATTCCTCCATGTCTCTAATTGCTGTAGTAAAATTGTCATACTTACTACAAAGAGTAGAAATTTTCTCTGAAATTTCTTCCAAAATCCGCTCTATTCCGTTAAATTCCGCTACTGTTTTAGACCGGGTTTGTGACATCCTGGATTCGTGTACCGATGGAAAATAATTTCCCAATACAACAAAAAATAAATCGGCACAGTTTTAAATAATTTAAAAATGATAAATATCCAGAATAAAATCACAAATTGATCCTATTAACCGCAAACGTTTTCGCCATTCCTGGCTCTTCAGGCAGTTATGTACAAATGACTAATATGTAACGTAGTAACGTCAATAAGCAAAAGTTCATTGTGACGTCATAATAACGTTAAAGTAGCGGAAAGTTAGAGTCACAGAGCAAAAAGGCTCTAAAAAAATAATAATCGCAAATATAACAAATGATTCAATTATATCACATGCATATAATGAATTTTTCACTGGGTGCGATTAAGTTTTGGTTTAAATAATTTAATAAAGTGGTCTTCCTTGGCTAAGCGCAGTATTTCATTTTCATTTGGAAGTTTATAAAATGGGAATAGGGTAAATTTTCCCTGGCCGCATTCAGCAAAATGTTCACAGCATGGAGTATTACGAACACTCGGGTCTTTAATCTGTTGCTTGTGGACACGAACACGCGCGTTTAGTTTCCCCGTCTGTCCAATATAAAATTCTTTGCATGTTGGGCAAATAGCACAATAAATAACATTTTCCGATTTACAGTTCATCGACGAATTGGCGCGAATTTCCATCCCAGATTTTAGTAGAATTGTATTTCCTTCTTCTATGTAGGCACATGTACCACATCTCGGGTCGCCGCATTTTTTCACAGATGGAATTTCCTCCTGCATTGTAAATCGGGCTTTGGTCAATATGTGTTTAAGATTTGGTGCTTGTCGTTGGCTACTGATTATGTCCTCGGATTGTAATAATTTCTTCATATTTTTTGACTGTTCTAATATAGGGTAAAGTCGTTTTGCGTCTGTTAGAATATTTCTGTTCCTTGGATTGTGGGTCACAACAAAAGCAAGTTTACCTCAAAGTTTGTCAAGTAATCAATTTGATTACTTGACAAACTTTGAGGTAAAATCCAGTAACTTCTATGGATTGCCCAAAATTCACAAATTTAAGGAAATCCAAGACGCGGTAAAAAATTGTGCTGATATATATATTAAAATACCTCAACCAACCGACTTGAAAATTCGTCCTATTGTCGCTGGACCAGCATCAAGCACTCAAAGACTAAGTAACTTACTGGACATTATACTGAAACCTCTTTGTGAATTATTACCTAGTTACGTCAGAGATGATATGGATTTTCTGAACTATATTCCTAAAAGTGTTGATCCTAAAACAATTCTCGTCAGCTTCGATGTTATAAGTCTTTATACTAACATCCCACATACATTAGGACTAGAGGCCATAAATTACTGGATAGACAGACATCCAAACACTCTAAATACTCGGTTCTCAAAAGAGTTCATACTTGAAGGACTAAAATTAGTTCTGGAGAATAACCACTTTCACTTTGACGAGGAATTCTTTTTACAAACTAAAGGTACCGCTATGGGGACTAAAGTTGCGCCCACATATGCTACGTTAGTAATGGGGTATTTAGAAAATACACTTTTTGAAAGAACATCAGAAGTGTTTGATGCCGAACTTAGTACCTATATAGGATCCAATTGGAAACGCTATCTTGACGACTGTTTCATTTTCTGGACTAAAGGGGAAGACGACTTAGAGAAATTTCATTCTTTACTAAATACTTTAAATGAATCAATACAATTTTCGATGGAGAAGAGTGACAAGGAACTTCCATTTTTAGATCTACGTATTATAAAAAATGGGTCATGTATAACAACGGATTTATACTGTAAGCCCACGGACACACACCAATATCTGGATTTTAGATCATGCCACCCTTCCCACACAAAACGCAATATTCCGTTTAACTTAGCACGGAGAATTTGTACAATTATCACAGACAAAACCTTACGATCTAAACGTCTGGAAGAATTAAAAATATTTCTGCAACGTCAGAGATACCCGAAAAATTTAATCAACGCTGGAGTAAAAAGAGCGACACAAATTCCATTACATGTTCTACGTAATCCTCGCCGGTCTTCTAATAATCGCAACAACGACGGGAAACTTGCTTTTGTTGTGACCCACAATCCAAGGAACAGAAATATTCTAACAGACGCAAAACGACTTTACCCTATATTAGAACAGTCAAAAAATATGAAGAAATTATTACAATCCGAGGACATAATCAGTAGCCAACGACAAGCACCAAATCTTAAACACATATTGACCAAGGCCCGATTTACAATGCAGGAGGAAATTCCATCTGTGAAAAAATGCGGCGACCCGAGATGTGGTACATGTGCCTACATAGAAGAAGGAAATACAATTCTACTAAAATCTGGGATGGAAATTCGCGCCAATTCGTCGATGAACTGTAAATCGGAAAATGTTATTTATTGTGCTATTTGCCCAACATGCAAAGAATTTTATATTGGACAGACGGGGAAACTAAACGCGCGTGTTCGTGTCCACAAGCAACAGATTAAAGACCCGAGTGTTCGTAATACTCCATGCTGTGAACATTTTGCTGAATGCGGCCAGGGAAAATTTACCCTATTCCCATTTTATAAACTTCCAAATGAAAATGAAATACTGCGCTTAGCCAAGGAAGACCACTTTATTAAATTATTTAAACCAAAACTTAATCGCACCCAGTGAAAAATTCATTATATGCATGTGATATAATTGAATCATTTGTTATATTTGCGATTATTATTTTTTTAGCGCCTTTTTGCTCTGTGACTCTAACTTTCCGCTACTTTAACGTTATTATGACGTCACAATGAACTTTTGCTTATTGACGTTACTACGTTACATATTAGTCATTTGTACATAACTGCCTGAAGAGCCAGGAATGGCGAAAACGTTTGCGGTTAAAAGGATCAATTTGTGATTTTATTCTGGATATTTATCATTTTTAAATTATATATATATATATATATATATATATATATATATATATATATATATATATATATATATATATATATATATATAGTTAAATCCAAAAAATATCGCAGTGTCCGGTTTTATATATAGAAAATTTGAAAAACGAAAGACAACACAGAGTAAAACGTTAGCGCTTTCATTCAATCTTCAGACGTTTTTAAAATAACAATTACGTTACTTGGTGAGGTCTACAATACAATGACGTCATAGTTAAAGTTAACGTAGTAGAGGGATATTTCCGCGTAATCTATAGTGTAATTCAATGAAATATATACACAATACATAAAAAAGTTAAATTATAGCAGTCTGTTGAGGCAAGGTTTTAAAGTTTGAATAAAATGTTTTTCTTTTTCTCTTCTTTCCGTTGCACTCTCTGTAAAAAGTTTATAAAATGGAAACACTTTAAATTGCCCGCCTCCGCATACATCGATGTGCTCGCTGAGTTTTATTTTCCGGTACTCTGGGTCTTTAATTTGCTGTTTATGCACCCGGATTCTTGTTCTTAATGTTGTCCCAGTTTCGCCGATATAAAATTTGTTGCAACCATCACATATAATGGTATATATTAAATTTTTGGAATGACATGACATGTCCGAATTTATGTGGAATCTGAAGTCAACCGAGCTGCCTTGTTTTAAAAACGGACACGTGCCGCATCGTATGTCTCCACATTTAGATACCGTTTTTATTGACGTATTAATTGTAGATGGACAGAGTATTCTCTTAAGGTTCTTTGGGTGCCTTTTACTGTTAGTAAACTTGAGTTTGGTTAAAACGCGAGCCATATCTTCATCTGTTTTGAGAACTCCGTTGAGATGATTGACCACTGGAGCTATATTCGGGTTCCTAGGGTTATGGGTAGTAACAAGCGGTAATATTTTGGTTTCCTTGTTGTTCTGTAAAATTGGATTAATAAGATCCTGTCTATCTATTCCTTTGGCCTTCATTATTCCGTCGTTGATAAGGTTGATAGGGTAATGCTGGTCAGTTAAAAATTGTTTTAATTCGTTGAGTCGCTGATTTCTTGCTTCCTCATCACTGACTATAGTACATATTCTCCTGGCAAGGTTGTAAGGGATGGCCCTCTTTATATGTCGTGGATGGGACGATCCAAAATGCAAATATTGATGAGTATCTGTACTCTTGTAGAAGATATCTGTAGAAATTTTATCGTTCTCCTTTTTGACTAGAACATCTAAAAACGGAATTTTTGTGGAACTTTTTTCTAATGTGAATTTAATATCTGGATCTAGATCATTAAGAATATTTTTCAACCTTTGTAATTCCGAGTCTTCTTTATTCCATATGATGAAAAAATCATCTAGATATCTTTTCCAGTTCTTTTTCAGAGTCTGGCTGAATTCTTCACCGAATTCCTCCTTTGTCTTTTTATACAGACTTTCTTCTAAAAATCCTAGGCATAATGTAGCGTATGTTGGGGCCATTTTAGTTCCCATGGCTGTACCTTTGATTTGATGAAAGTATTTGCCATTAAACGTAAATACATTATTCTTTAAAACCAAGTCTGTAGCCTCCAATAAAAACTTCTTTGTAAATCTGTTATCAATGTCCGTTCTGCAATTATCAATCCAGAAATTCAAAGCTGTAAGTCCTAGTGTACTGCTTATATTAGTGTATAAGTTGACTACATCCAAGCTTACTAGTTCAGCATCAGGATCCACTTGTTCCGGTAGATATCGTAGAAAATCTAAGTCATCCCGGATGAAACTTTTTACATTTTGACATAGTGGTTTCAAAATGATATCCAATAAATTGCTGAGTCGTTGGGTGGGTGCTGCAGGTCCTCCAACAATAGGACGGAATGTTAAATCTGCGGGATGTTCACAAGTAATGTATTCAGAATTCTGTTTTTGTATAGCTTCTTTGATTGTTTTTGATTTGTGAACTTTTGGTAACCCATAGAAGGAACTTTCTTTATATTCAAACTCAGTGACAAATTCTTTCTCCTTATCTGTTAAAGTAGAGGAATGTTTGAGTAGCAGTTTTTTTTATTTTTTGTAGGATTGCTTTGTCCTGGTTTTCAGATATTTCAGTATAAAATTCCGTGTTTGAAAGCATATCCATTATTTTTTCGCTCATAATATACTGTGTCCATAATATTATGCAGCACTGTGACAATCACTGTTCATATCGAACACACCCGATTTTATTTTTCCCATAATTCTTTGCAACGTGCTTGGCCGACCCTAACAATAGGCGCTAAGTTATACCCGGCCGAGCTGTCCAGCAATACAGACGTGCTTAGTGTGTGAAGGGGGTATCGTGTTAGAAGCCTGTGTGGCATGTTTTAGTTTCACAAGTTCAGCATTTGACGCGGACACGGATAGCTGACCGTGGTAAGTATTTATTTAGTTTGGTGTAGTTTATTTGTAAATTTTTGCCTTTTTATTAGTATTACGCAGTCGTCCTATAAAGTCACCTTGACCATTGTTCACTGTAGAGTTACCTGTGTGTTCACTGATGTGTGACTTTAGCGAGAGTGTTTAAATGGAATTCGTCTTTTTCTATAGTACAGTTTTTGCTATTGCTGTATAAAGAAACGGTGATTTAAAGGGCTATTTTCTATGCGTTATTTTATTTTACAATTTATTGTCACTTTTTCCACTTAACTACTTGGGCGGAAGTGCGTCACCGGAAGTCTCAGACGCCATATTGTTTACTGTAAACAAATAACTTAGTTACCATATACTTACAATATTTTGAGATGTTGCCTTTAATATAATACTATTTATACATTATCATAGTTTGATACTATCAGTGAGATACTTATATGATGTATTATACAATATTGTTTTTATTATGGTGTTATGGTGTCACTTGTACACTTATTGTAGTGTCATATTGTTGATGTTGAGAAGATGATGATGTTATGGTGAAGTCGATGACGATGCGATGTTCATGTTGATGACGACGACGATGATGATGGTCATGTCGATGAAGATGATGTTATGATGTCGATGACTACGATGATGATGATGGTCATGTCGATGGTGATGGTGTAGATGATGTCGTTCATGGTGAAGTCGATGACGATGCGATGTTCATGTTGATGACGACGATGATGTTATGGTGATGACGATGATGTCTATTATGATTATGGTGTGGTAGATGATGATGTTGACGATAGTGGTGATGATGATGATTGTGGTGACGAAACTACTCTAGTTGTGGTTGTCCGTAGTTGGTCCAGGACTACAGCCCCGGAGATTCGGACACTCTTCTAATTTATTTTTGGTCATTTGTATAAACATCATATTTTTTCTTGTTGAGTGAAAGGTGTGTGAGTGTTTGTGTGGTTTAGTGTTTATATTTCTATCTTTTCTTTCTTTCTCTTATTTTTTTTGTTATTAAATTTTGTTAAATTTAAGATGTCTTGTTGTTGTTTGGAGTAGCCTCCGCTCATCCCGTTACAATTGGTGGCAGCGATGGGATGAGTTGACTCCTCCAGATACTACAAGATATCTTTATAAGTGAACAGTTGCCAAGGTTTATTTTATTTTTCATTTTTTGATCTCTTTTGTAGTACATGTAAGAGCAAGTGTAGGTCGTTGTTTCCTTTTCCCTTGGTGAGTACATTACGTTAGGCAGATTGTTTTGTTAAAAGTTGAGAAGTTAGTCCCTTTATGAGATAATTTTGAGGTAAGTTGGTATGTCAGTCAATGCACCATGTCTACTGTCAAGGAGATGCTGGAGCTACTTGAAGTGGGGACCAAGATGGGGATGAAGGATGAAGACCTTCAACAATTCGTGAAGGACGAACAGGCCAGAATGCGGGACGAACGTGAGAAACATAGAGTCGAGAGACAGGAGGAGAGAGACCAGGAGGAGAGAGACCGCGACTTCAAACTACAGATGGAGAAAGAGCGCGCCGCAAGAGAACATGATGAGCGAGAGCACGCCCGATTGATAGAAGAAAAGAGACATCAGCAAAAACTAGAAGAACTGGAACTTGATCACAAACTGCAACTCGAGAGATCTCACATGAAGCCGAGTGTTGTGACTAAAGAGGAGAAAGAAAATTCTCAAGTGATAAAAGGACCAAAACTTCCTCCGTTTGAGGATTCGAAAGACAACATTGACGCGTACATTCAAAGATTTGAGATATACGCAACAACGCAGAAATGGAATAAAGACACGTGGGGGACTCATCTTAGCGCATTACTCAAAGGAAAGGCACTGGATGTGTTCGCAAGACTCTCACCCGAAACAGCACTTGATTTCAACGAGTTGAAGAACGCCCTGTTGAAACGATTTGACATGACGGAGGACGGTTTCCGCAAGAAGTTCCGATTTTCAAAACCAGACGGAAGTGAAACTTTTATGCAATTTTCTACCAGACTGGACAGTTACCTTGAGCGGTGGATTCAGCTGTCTAAGACTAACAAGACATTCGATGATCTGAAGGACTTGTTCTTACGTGAACAGTTTTTATTGTGTTGCTCGAAAGAACTTGCCTTATTCCTAAAGGAGAGGATTCCTACTTCGATTCAAGACATGGCGCGATACGCGGACCAGTTTGCTGAGGCCAGAACAGTGACATCCTCTTCACTTACGCAAAAACCGCTCTTTGACAGACGACAGCAGTCCGATAGACAACCGCCGTACAAAGATTCCGTGCAACAAAACCAATCTGGAAATGCAGTGAAGTGTTATGAGTGCGGACGACAAGGACATAAAGCCTTTAACTGCAACTTCCGCAAAAGTCCGAATAACAGGCCGTTTAATTCGAGCGAGAAACAAGAAACAACACCGAAACATACTTACCCTAGTGATTTTCAACGTGGGTCGTACAATAATGGGAACCATGGATATCCAGGACGCGGTAGAGGTCGCCAAGGAGCCGCGAGTGTCGTCGAGAAACATGGAAACTTACCGTGTGTTGGTGATTCGGTTGCTTTCTGTGAAACGGAAATGCCAGTTGTGAAAGGATGTGTTGGCAATAAACTAGTGACTGTGCTAAGAGACACAGGTTGTAGTGGTGCCGTTATTCGTAGAGAACTGGTAAACGATGATCAACTAACAGGGACATCTCAACGATGCAAGTTAGCAGACGGTCGTATTATTGATTCAGATGTGGCTAGAATTGATGTCGATACTCCTTACTTTACCGGAAGTGTTGATGCTTGGTGCTTTGATTCGCCTTCGTACGATCTTATTTTTGGTAATATTCGTGGAGTAAGGAAACCACATGAACCAAATCCAGCCTGGATTCATTCCGTTGAAAACATAGCAGCTGTTGAAGCGCGTGCGCAACTGAAAAAGAAACAGTCTCCATACAAACCATTGAAAGTACCGGAAGCAATACGGGATGTATCGCCGGAGGATATCTTACAAGAACAACGAAACGACGAGACACTGAAAAAGTTATGGAGCTTAGCTGAGAGTGGACAGCTTAAACATTTCAGTGACGGCGGATTTTCAAAAATGTGTGAACGGAAGCAAATGTTGTTCAGAGAATTTTGCAGTCCCAAAGTGTCCAGTGGAAAACTTTTCCGACAGTTAATCGTTCCCCGGAAATACAGAACTATCGTTATGAAGATAGCACATGAAACGCTGATGGGTGGTCATCTGGGATCAAAGAAAACAACCGACAGAGTAGTGTCCGAATTTTACTGGCCAGGAATTCAGTCAGACATTAGACGGTTTTGCAGATCATGTGACGTGTGTCAGCGGACTATTCCGAAAGGAGAAGTACCTGCATTATCGTTAGGACAGATGGACTACAAGATCGATATGGGAGGCAAGCTGAAAACTTTCCACGCAAATCTTCTTAAGAAGTATGTTGAACGAGATACATTGAACTGTGGTGTTTTGTCAACATGTGCAATTTCACTCATAGACTTAAGTGACCTAGATGATGATGAACAACAGGACTCTATTCTTATGCCACCTGTTACTCAAACCGAAACAGCAAAGGACATAAAGTTTGCAGACAGACTAACACCAGATCAGTTGGAAACTGCTAAATCACCGTGTGATTCGTTCTCAGATGTATTTACGGATATACCTGGAATGACGAACTTAGTGGAGCATAAGATTGTTGTGACATCGTCTGAACCTGTGCGTGTGAAACCATATCCAATTCCGTTCAGTACAGAGAAAACAATTACAGAAGAAGTTCAGAAAATGCTACAGTTGAATGTGATTGAGCCATCATCTTCCCCTTATTCAGCTCCAGTTGTCATAGCTCGGAAGAAAGATGGAACGAATCGATTTTGCATTGATTATAGACGACTGAACTGTGCTACGGTATTTGATGCAGAACCAATGCCCAGTCCAGAAAGCATATTTTCCAAAATGACCGGAAAGAAGTTTGTGTCAAAGATAGACTTAAGCAAAGGATACTGGCAAGTACCGATGGCTGACGAGAGTAAGCCGCTTACAGCCTTTTCCACACCATCCGGATTGTACCAATTCAGGACAATGCCGTTTGGTCTTGTAAACGCGCCGGCAACATTTAGTCGTATGATGAGAAAACTACTTCAAGGTATGAACGGCGTAGAAAACTTTATCGATGATGTCATTGTTTTTACAGATACCTTTGAAGAACATCTACACATACTGAAGACTGTGTTCGAACGACTCAGAGATGCGGGACTTACGGCCAGACCGACAAAATGTTTCATCGGATTTGACAAGATTGACTGTTTGGGACATATGGTGGGCAACAAGTGTCTAGAACCAGAACAAGACAAGATTGATGCAGTCAGAAATGCGCCAATACCACAAACCAAGAAACAGGTTCGTGCATTCCTAGGCTTAGCAGGATTCTACAGAAAGTTTATTCCGAATTTCTCTGCGATAGCCATTCCACTTTCTGATCTTACGAAGAAGGGCCAACCAAATAAAGTTATTTGGACTGAAAGTCAGCAACGAGCTTTTGATACATTGAAACACATGTTATCAGAAAGGCCAATATTGAAGTTGCCAGAATTTAATGAAACCTTCATTTTACGCACGGACGCTGCAGATGATGGGATAGGTGCTGTGCTGTTACAGATGGAGGATGACGAGAAACTACCCGTAGCGTACGCCAGTAGGAAACTTCAACCAAGAGAAAAGGCATACGCTGTTATCGAGAAGGAGTGTTTGGCGGTAGTGTGGGGAATACAGAAGTTCCACCAGTACCTTTATGGACGCGAGTTTCTACTTGAAACTGATCACCAACCCCTGACCTACCTTAACAAAGCAAAGACAGAGAACTCCAGACTGATGCGTTGGGCTTTGCAGCTTCAGCCATACCGCTTTAGGATCATTGCAATCAAAGGAAGCGACAATGTGGGTGCGGATTACCTGAGTCGTCAGTGAGATGTATAGTAGACAGTACAGGTATGTGTATAGGTTTTATTGTAAATACGTGAGAATTTTCAAAATTCAGTGATTGTTTATTTGAAATTGCAGGACAATTTTTTAAGGGGGGAGGTGTGTGACAATCACTGTTCATATCGAACACACCCGATTTTATTTTTCCCATAATTCTTTGCAACGTGCTTGGCCGACCCTAACAATAGGCGCTAAGTTATACCCGGCCGAGCTGTCCAGCAATACAGACGTGCTTAGTGTGTGAAGGGGGTATCGTGTTAGAAGCCTGTGTGGCATGTTTTAGTTTCACAAGTTCAGCATTTGACGCGGACACGGATAGCTGACCGTGGTAAGTATTTATTTAGTTTGGTGTAGTTTATTTGTAAATTTTTGCCTTTTTATTAGTATTACGCAGTCGTCCTATAAAGTCACCTTGACCATTGTTCACTGTAGAGTTACCTGTGTGTTCACTGATGTGTGACTTTAGCGAGAGTGTTTAAATGGAATTCGTCTTTTTCTATAGTACAGTTTTTGCTATTGCTGTATAAAGAAACGGTGATTTAAAGGGCTATTTTCCATGCGTTATTTTATTTTACAATTTATTGTCACTTTTTCCACTTAACTACTTGGGCGGAAGTGCGTCACCGGAAGTCTCAGACGCCATATTGTTTACTGTAAACAAATAACTTAGTTACCATATACTTACAATATTTTGAGATGTTGCCTTTAATATAATACTATTTATACATTATCATAGTTTGATACTATCAGTGAGATACTTATATGATGTATTATACAATATTGTTTTTATTATGGTGTTATGGTGTCACTTGTACACTTATTGTAGTGTCATATTGTTGATGTTGAGAAGATGATGATGTTATGGTGAAGTCGATGACGATGCGATGTTCATGTTGATGACGACGACGATGATGATGGTCATGTCGATGAAGATGATGTTATGATGTCGATGACTACGATGATGATGATGGTCATGTCGATGGTAATGGTGTAGATGATGTCGTTCATGGTGAAGTCGATGACGATGCGATGTTCATGTTGATGACGACGATGATGTTATGGTGATGACGATGATGTCTATTATGATTATGGTGTGGTAGATGATGATGTTGACGATAGTGGTGATGATGATGATTGTGGTGACGAAACTACTCTAGTTGTGGTTGTCCGTAGTTGGTCCAGGACTACAGCCCCGGAGATTCGGACACTCTTCTAATTTATTTTTGGTCATTTGTATAAACATCATATTTTTTCTTGTTGAGTGAAAGGTGTGTGAGTGTTTGTGTGGTTTAGTGTTTATATTTCTATCTTTTCTTTCTTTCTCTTATTTTTTTTGTTATTAAATTTTGTTAAATTTAAGATGTCTTGTTGTTGTTTGGAGTAGCCTCCGCTCATCCCGTTACAAGCACCCACCCAACGACTCAGCAATTTATTGGATATCATTTTGAAACCACTATGTCAAAATGTAAAAAGTTTCATCCGGGATGACTTAGATTTTCTACGATATCTACCGGAACAAGTGGATCCTGATGCTGAACTAGTAAGCTTGGATGTAGTCAACTTATACACTAATATAAGCAGTACACTAGGACTTACAGCTTTGAATTTCTGGATTGATAATTGCAGAACGGACATTGATAACAGATTTACAAAGGAGTTTTTATTGGAGGCTACAGACTTGGTTTTAAAGAATAATGTATTTACGTTTAATGGCAAATACTTTCATCAAATCAAAGGTACAGCCATGGGAACTAAAATGGCCCCAACATACGCTACATTATGCCTAGGATTTTTAGAAGAAAGTCTGTATAAAAAGACAAAGGAGGAATGCGGTGAAGAATTCAGCCAGACTCTGAAAAAGAACTGGAAAAGATATCTAGATGATTGTTTCATCATATGGAATAAAGAAGACTCGGAATTACAAAGGTTGAAAAATATTCTTAATGATCTAGATCCAGATATTAAATTCACATTAGAAAAAAGTTCCACAAAAATTCCGATTTAGATGTTCTAGTCAAAAAGGAGAACGATAAAATTTCTACAGATATCTTCTACAAGAGTACAGATACTCATCAATATTTGCATTTTGGATCGTCCCATCCACGACATATAAAGAGGGCCATCCCTTACAACCTTGCCAGGAGAATATAATTTTTAACTGACCAGCATTACCCTATCAACCTTATCAACGACGGAATAATGAAGGCCAAAGGAATAGATAGACAGGATCTTATTAATCCAATTTTACAGAACAACAAGGAAACCAAAATATTACCGCTTGTTACTACCCATAACCCTAGGAACCCGAATATAGCTCCAGTGGTCAATCATCTCAACGGAGTTCTCAAAACAGATGAAGATATGGCTCGCGTTTTAACCAAACTCAAGTTTACTAACAGTAAAAGGCAACCAAAGAACCTTAAGAGATTACTCTGTCCATCTACAATTAATACGTCAATAAAAACGGTATCTAAATGTGGAGACATACGATGCGGCACGTGTCCGTTTTTAAAACAAGGCAGCTCGGTTGACTTCAGAGGAAAACAATTCCACATAAATTCGGACATGTCATGTCATTCCAAAAATTTAATATATACCATTATATGTGATGGTTGCAACAAATTTTATATCGGCGAAACTGGGACAACATTAAGAACAAGAATCCGGGTGCATAAACAGCAAATTAAAGACCCAGAGTACCGGAAAATAAAACTCAGCGAGCACATCGATGTATGCGGAGGCGGGCAATTTAAAGTGTTTCCATTTTATAAACTTTTTACAGAGAGTGCAACGGAAAGAAGAGAAAAAGAAAAACATTTTATTCAAACTTTAAAACCTTGCCTCAACAGACTGCTATAATTTAACTTTTTTATGTATTGTGTATATATTTCATTGAATTACCCTATAGATTACGCGGAAATATCCCTCTACTACGTTAACTTTAACTATGACGTCATTGTATTGTAGACCTCACCAAGTAACGTAATTGTTATTTTAAAAACGTCTGAAGATTGAATGAAAGCGCTAACGTTTTACTCTGTGTTGTCTTTCGTTTTTCAAATTTTCTATATATATATATATATATATATATATATATATATATATATATATATATATATATATATATATATATATATAATGTCTTGGGTTGAGGGCTACATTAATAAATTAGCCCCCGGGGGACAATATATTGCGCCACGCAAAGCTGAGGGTTATATATTCGTCCAAATGACGAATTAATAAAATTTAAAGTTCTACATGTTTGTTGTCCGAAGTCTCCATCACGGACATGTAGAACAGAAGAAGAAACCATCCTGTGCGGAAACGGACCAGATGAGAAGAAATGACGTGAGACAGTGGCGGACAGGTATTACCATGGCGATGGACTACCAGAAACTGGATAAGGACCTTATGAAATATTTTTCGAGTTACATGATAAATATAACTTACATAAACATAGGCTAAGTCACACTGACTTAAATATAACCTTATGACAACAACAGCACGCCATACAACATCATGAAACCACAGGAAATACGAACACTGCATAACGTTAAGAGTATCACACTACATAACAAAGTAAAAAACCGCGACTTGTCTTAGCCATAGACAAATCAAACCGTACTAAATGTCAAAATATAAGTTTATCATGCATTTATATTCCAGCTAAAAACACACACACTCAACATGTGACCACACAGGAACCCGCGCGAGCGTGTTTGAATTGTAATTCTCCATTATTTTATATTATTGTCCTAATATGTTTTTTACGGTGCGACCATTGGGGCGAGCACAGCATGTGATCAAACAATGAATTATAATTAATCAATAAAAATAAAATTAACAACGTAAAATGCATATAAATAAAACATAACGTTACCTATTTTTCAGTAAATTTTCATTATTCATAGTTTATAAGATTTGTTATAATTTATTTATTTATAAGTAGAACAGTAGTTTAATCTCAGATACAATGTTGTTTAATAATAACGATTTTAATATATAAATACTCATTGCACTGTATCTCCTCTTTTAAAGTGATCGTAACGTCAGTTCATCTCCTTTTTTTGCAGTTGACATTTTATTCTTGAACCTTCATATCAAACTTGACTCATCATAGAGCTCCCCCCTCCCCTATGTTAAAAAAAATATATTTCCTTTTTTCAATTTACAATAAAGAAAATCGACTTACCATGGATTTGCCTCTTTTAAACAAAATAAATGTTTAATTATTATTTTTTAATTAACGCTTAAAAATATTTGCTAGTCATTATAAAGGACATGGTGCCCCCCCCCCCCCCTTGCATGTAATAAATGGAAGTGGAAATAAAGAAACCATTGAACTGCTAAAGAGCTGAAGGATTAGAATTTTCATGATTTTTTTTTTCTTTTTGCTTGCAAAGATTTTTTGGATGAGGCTGCCATCCACCCATCCACCCGTCCACTCCCTTTTGAAAAAAGGCGATGCTACGTGTACATTCCAGATATTTACCCTATTTATAGTGAATAAAATAAATGTGAGCATTCATCCAAATGAGTGCAATTTACAACTGTTTCCTGTATCTGAAGAAATGTCCTTATTCTTCAGTTGTTCTCTAGCTTAGCCTTTGCAAGATATGGTCATTTCAGCAGATTTACAATAACTTGAATTATAGTAATTTCCCCTTATCAATGCTTATTGTGACGTCAAAGCTGACGTTGGTTAAGTGTCGTCTGACTCTTAAAAACTCCCCTGAGAAATTAAAGTACGCGAAGTATACTGTTTTATTCACATAAAAAAGCATGATGTTCTTAATATTACATATCTTATACACAGGTGCTTGAGGACTAGATCGACCCCCACCCCTCCACCCCCCTCCTCGCCCAAATATATAGACCCCCGGGACTTAATTTTTCTTTTTTATTAAATTATCCTTTGATGACATATTTCTAATCTAATTTATTCATGCATTGCCCAAATTTATATAAAACAAACATTTTTGAAAAAAAATCAGACCCTCTGTACATATACAATAATACAAAAAGGTTGCTAACTTCGTTGTGCCAGGACTGCCGATGAATATTTGTTGAAATGTACTATCAAACTACATCTACCAGTAAATACGGTGACCTTCACTAAATATCTGCATGCCATGCCCGTGTAAATAAATTTATTAGGTAAAATAGGACAATTTTCACCGACAAGTTGCACGTTTTAAACCAATCCATCTAGAACCAACGGAAGTGAGGTTTTATCGCAGGGAAGACAACTCCGAGAGATTTATGAAATTGCATGGCAAACTCGAAAAAAGTACAATTCATAAGAATTATGAATTCTAATCAAGCCGCGAAAACTTGTTTATCGTCTTGGGAACTGAAAAATCTAAGAGAAGGCACTCATACTGAGTGTATTACAATGGAAGACATAAAAGAAATTTTAAATGTTTTAAAGGGTATGAAAAATAACAAGTCTCCAGGAAGTGATGGTTTTACAGCTAAATTTTATAAATTTTTCTGGAATGATCTACAAATATACATTACAAGCGCTATTAATCATATCTTTGTGCATGGTCAACTGTCATTGTCCCAGAGACTAGGAATCATATCATGTCTGCCAAAAGGGGATAAACCGGGCCAGGCAATTTTTAAAAAAACTGGAGACCTATTACTTTACTTAAGGTGGCTCTATACACCACTTTTTGATGACGCAGTACGCAAAAAAGTAAATCTGGAAACATGCATTTCCGGTACTGGCTGATTTAAACTGAGGTGAATTGTATGGGAACCGCTATTTTGAAAAAATTGTTAAATGGATAGATTTAATTTGATACTTGGAAAATTCATTACTTACAAGTAATGTGGTATGTGACACCTTCACGTTGTGTGGTATTATTTATCGAAATAAACAATAAAATCAAGTATAAATTTTTAAAGAGTTTCTTTAGCATCATTGATATGTTACACCGTAGCGCAGTGGGTTAGTGGGTTCACTACAAACCAGTAGGTCATGAGTTCGATTCCCGTTGAGAACAATAAATTTTTTAACTTTCCAAAAATTTCTAAAACGTATTTTTTTGGTTGAATACCGTGAAAGAAAATTCTAAACAGGTGAAAATATTTCAATTATAATATACTTTAATGCACATTAATATCGACACCTAACGGGGATGAGAGGGTTGCTTTGAATTTCTCTCAGGTTGGGATACATAAATCCTATTAGCCTAGTCAATGTTCCCCTTTATTTATTTGACTTAGATTTGCACTAAAGCGAATATATTCACTTATACAGGGCAAAGTCTATAATGAAATATGCATGTATTTATCATTCCAACATTATATTTAGGAAATTTTCTTCAACTCAGAAATGAAAAGTCCCCAAGGTGTTTGAGCCTTGGGACTTAGGAACGATAACCCTTACATGAGGAACTTTCATACCAAATAAAATTTAAAATATTTTTTGTGTTTATTTGCAATTGTTTTCATTCAATTTTTTATTTCACATTTATTAAAATACATTTTCTTATAACATCAAGCAACTTTTTCAGATGATTTGTCAACAGAGTAAGAAAATATGAAAAAATATGTTTTGGGGAAATACTAAAAAAATTGCAATAATAACATTTTTGAATGTTAAGAAGTGTTGTATTTTTTTTTTATGTGTCCGAAGGAAATATCCATCATATGACAAAATATTTTCTCTCAATTTGTTGATAGCTGGCTTTTTAAAAAATATTTTACAAAAACACGAAAAAACATTAAAAAATTCTTTAAAAATACCTATAGTATCCCTATCGTCATTTTAATATTTGATAAGTATATGTTTTGTGGTCTTCTATTGAAAATTGGAATAAACTGTGGGTGTATAGAGCCACCTTAATATTTTATACAAGCTAATATCTGGATGCATCAGTTATAGAATAAAATCCACCTGAGACCTACTTATTTCAAATACAAAAACAGGTTTCATACAGGGCAGATATATTGTAGAAAACACTAGATTTATATATGATCTAATGTCTTACACAGAAATTAATAATTTGCCTGGTTTACTTATGCTAATTGATTTTGAAAAAGCTTTTGACTCGGTATCATGGTTTATTCTTTATAAGGTGCTGCACTTTTTATACCCGCACTTTCTAAAGAAAGTTCGGGTATATTGTTGTTACCCTGTTCCGTCCATCCGTCCGTCCGTCCGTCTGTCACGTTTTACTTTCTCAAACTGCTCTTACATCTTATAAACCAGCAAATTGAACTCTTGGAGTTTGATTTGGGGTATCATGTTGTTTTGTAAAAAGGTTTCAAAAATTCTCTGTTAGTACTGGGGGTCAAATAATTGGTAAAAATGATGTTTTTTCACAAAAAACCTTCTTCCTCGAACTCCTCCTACATTTTCAACAGAAGACAAACCATCTTTTGGAATATGTTTTAGGGTATCCTATAGATGCGCAATAAGGTTTCAGATTTTTCAATTTTGTCCTGGGGGTCATTTAATGGCTAAAAAATGACGTTTTTTTACAAAAAAAATGGTTTCAAAAACGTCACTTTTTTTTTGGCAGTAGCAAAATGATCTTCTAGAATATGATTGGGGGTGTCATATTGAGGCGTGATCAGGTTCCAAATTCTTTTTTTTTTATTAAGGGGATCAGTGGGCAACAAAAAATGTCGTTTTTTGGCAAAAAAAATATGGTTTCCAGAACTCCTCTTACAACTTTTAAAGTAGCTACATCATCTCTAGGGATATAATTGGGGCTGTCCTATAGATGTGCAATAAGGTTTTAAAAATTTAAATTTCATCCAGGGAGTCAAATAGTAGCAGAAAATTGACGCTTATCACTTAAAAAAACATTGATCCTAGAACTCCTTTTATGATTTAATGGATAGACACATCATATCTTGGGATATGATAGGAACTGTTCCATAGATGTGCAGTAAGGTTTTCAAAATTTAAATTACATCCAGGGAGTCAAAAAGTAGCAGATCATTAACGTTTATCACTTTAAAAAAACATAGATCCTAGAACTCCTTTTATGATTTAATGGATAGACACATCATATCTTGGGATATGATAGGAACTGTTCCATAGATGTGCATTATGGTTTTGAAAAATTAAATTTAACCCTGAGGCCCATTACCTACCGGTACATACCTTTTGATGCCCTTTAAGGATCAAGAATATATATGGTTAAGGGGTGGGGATCTCAACCGTTTTCGAGATATTCGTGCACTTCCTGTTCAAGGGGGGTCATGACCACCCCCGGGGCCCATGACCTACATACCGTTTGATGCCCCTTGACACAAGGAACAAGAATATATATGGTTTAAGGGTGGGGATCTCAACTGTTTTGAAGATATTAAGGGACTTGCTGTTTGAGGGGGTCAGGACCACCCACAGGGCCCATGACCTACATAACATTAGATGCCCCTTGACATCAGAAACATGAATATATATGGTTTAGGGGTCATCATTATAACAGTTTCTGAGATATATGGTAATTTCAAATTCCTGGGGGGTGGGGATGACCCCAGGGGTCAGATCTAATAAACCCTATATATTGCCAGTAACAGCCAATATATGATTATGAAAACCCTATATTATTATCTTTGTCCGTTTTCAAGTTACCATTTACAATAGAGTCTACGATTCATCCTACAAGGTTCAATTGTTAGACCCCACACCCTTTTGACACCCCCTCCCCCTCCCCCGAAAAGTGGTTGTCTAACCCAAAATGAGAAAAATCAAACCAGGGTGCACAACTAGATATGCAGGCCTATCATATCTTAGAGTTTTGTACAATTCTGTTCAGCCACCTCTGAGAAACAAGTTCAGAGCAGGAAAGAAGAAAAAGAAGATGAAGAATAATAATACATGTATTAAGAACCGTACAAAAACAATAAGTCTCCAAATTTCATTCGGGAGACTTAATAATGACGATTAAATAGAGATAGGATCATCAAACATCAATAATTTAAAGATAATTGACAATTTCTGATTCTAAGGGGGTCAGGATGACCCCTTAGGGTCATGACTTACATGCCATAATGATCTGATGCGCATGCATGACCTAAGCAGGAATAGTTATATCTTTGGATTAAGGTGGAGATCTCAATGGTTTTTATGATATTTGATAATTTAAGGAAGAGCACTTGGGATCATGACCTACATACCACCTTAAATGCCTTGAACAAAGAAACAATAATATAATATGAGCATGATATATGATTCAATTTAAGAACCAAGATATAGATCAATCATCTGTTTTGTAATACATGTACTTCCTATGTATATATACATGTACATGTATTAGTTTGTGTTTTGTTCTATACTATTCATGTTCATGACTGTAGTATGGCTTAGTCTTATTTTAAATTACATTAGAAAATTGTCAAATATATGACTTGGAACCCCCACTCCCTAACAAACTCAAATATAAACTCCCCCCCCCCCCCCCTTGTCGAATGATCTATTAAAATCAAAGTATAATTTGGGTGTCTAAAAACTTTTATAAACTGGTAAAAAATGTTATTCTTAAAAAAAATTATATTACACCTTGCATAATTGACAATTGATCTATTGAGGTATGATCAGAGGTCATATTTCTACCTTGGGATCAATAAGTAGTATTCATTGACAAGTTAAAATTAATAACAATAAATGATTCAAAATATAAATGTTTATACTCCACATTCACCCCCCCCCCCCCCCCCCAATCTAACCTGGTTATAAAGATTCAGTCTTCTTAATACATTCTTACATGTGTACAGTAGCAAATTTTAAATCATTTCTTGATTGCTTTTTTTCTCTTGATTCACATTAACATTTTGGAAATTGCTTAATTCAATTTTTAATAGATTTATAAACAAAATGTTATATGCATCACTTCCATGTGTATTCGCCTATTTGGGGCAATTGTAAAGTCTCCTAAACAAAGCAGTGACATCATTAGGCTAGGATTTACCCACATGGATCAAACACTACTGTATAACATATGAATAAGATAAAATACTTTATTATTTCTAGTTCTAAAATGTCAGGGTGTCTCCAAGGGGGCATAATCTACATACAATTTTACGCGCAATGACACAAAGAGCAAAAATAAATTATATGGTTTAGGGATGAGGATCTCAGATCTCAGAAGTTAACAAAATATATCATTAATGTACTTTACACCATTTGATGCATCATAATGACATTAGAAGATATTTTGTATTTTCCTGTTTCGTGGGGTCAGAACAGTCCCATAAGGTCATGACCTACATTGTATTTGATGCATTATACTACATTAAGAAAGAAATACTCCTTCCTTTCTATTATAACTCATATAAAAATGATAAGTGTCTACAGCTACTTACAATATGCAATACACAAATTTAATAAGAATTGTTTATACAGGGTCAATATGGGGTCAACTCAATAGTGCATGCAGTCTGACAAATTCAACTAAAATGACAGAAACTTAACAAATGCGATTGGATAGGTAACGATGATAAGCTTATTTAAATATTAAAAGATGATGATACAGTATGCTGTCAAAGGGA